>NW_025228094.1:134487-194453 GCF_018294505.1 Triticum aestivum
CAATGAGTAATAGCCCATGAAACGGGCCAGAATCAGCCAAAATGGCGAGTGTTGATGAACGACACGTAAGCACACCTTGGGCTTCGGCAACCATAAAAATCGCTCTGGGACCCCAAATTGGTGAGTAGTAGTCCACGAAACGGGACAGAATCGGCCAAAACAGCGAGTGTTAATGACCTACACGTAAGCGCACCTTGGGGTTCAGCAACCATAAAAGTCGCTCTGGGATCCCAAAACAGTGAGTAATAGTCCATGAAATGGGCCCGAATCGGCCAAAATGGCGAGTGTTAATGTCATGCACGTAAGCGCACCTTGGGGTCCATAAACCCAGAAAATCGCTTCGGGACCCCAAAACGGTCAGTAATACTCCATGAAACGGGCCAGAATCGGCCAAACCTACGAGTGTTGATGACCGATAGGTAAATGCACCCCGAGGTTCATCAATCGTGGAAATCGCTCCAAGACCTCAAAATGGTGAGTAATAGTCCACGAAATGCGCCAAAATCGGCCAAAACTGCAAGTGTTGATGACCTACACGTAAACGCACCTCAGGTATCATTAATCATGGAAATCGCTCCAGGACCTCAAAAAGGTGAGCAATAGCCCATGAAACGGGTCGAATCAGCCAAAACGGCGAGTGTCGATGACCTGCACGTAATAGGACCTTGTAGTTCAACAAGCAAGGAAATCGCACAGGAACCCCAAAATGGTGAGTAATAGCCCATGAAACGGGCCAGAATAGGGCAAAACAGAGAGTGTTGATGAATGACACGTAAGCGCTTCATGGGGTTTAGCAACCATTAAAATCGCTTCGGGACCCCAAAATGGTGATTAATAGTCCACGAAACGGGCCAGAATCAGCGAAAATTTTGAGTGTTAATGACCTACACGTAAGCGCACATTAGGGTTCAGTAACCATAAAATCACTCTGAAACCCCAAATCAATGAGTAATAGCCCATGAAACGGGCCAGAATCAGCCAAAATGGCGAGTGTTGATGAACGACACGTAAGCACAACTTGGGCTACGGCAACCATAAAAATCGCTCTAGGGCCCCAAATTGGTGAGTAGTAGTCCACGAAACGGGACAGACTCGGCCAAAACAGCGAGTGTCAATGACCTGCACGTAAGCGCACCTCAGGGTTCAGTAACCATGGAAATTGCTCCTTACCCCAAAACGGTGAGTAATAGTCCATGAAACGGGTCAGAATCGTCAAAGAGGTGAGTGTTGATGAACGATACGTAAGCGCACCTTGGGGTTCAGCAACCATAAAAGTCGCTCTGGGATCCCAAAACAGTGAGTAATAGTCCACGAAATGGGCCCGAATCGGCCAAAATGGCGAGTGTTAATGTCATGCACGTAAGCGCACCATGGGGTCCATAAACCAAGAAAATCGCTTCGGGACCCCAAAACGGTCAGTAATACTCCATGAAACGGGCCAGAATCGGCCGAACCTACGAGTGTTGATGACCGATAGGTAAATGCACCCCGAGGTTCATCAATCGTGGAAATCGCTCCAAGACCACAAAGTGGTGAGTAATAGTCCACGAAATGCTCCAAAATCGGCCAAAACTGCAAGTGTTGATGACCTACACGTAAACGCACCTCAGGGATCATTAATCATGGAAATCGCTCCAGGACCTCAAAAAGGTGAGCAATAGCCCATGAGACGGGTCGAATCAGCCAAAACGGCGAGTGTCAATGACCTGCACGTAATAGCACCTTGTAGTTCAACAAGCAATGAAATCGCACAGGAACCCCAAAATGGTGAGTAATAGCCCATGAAACGGGCCAGAATCGGGCAAAACAGAGAGTGTTGATGAATGACACATAAGCGCCTCATGGGGTTTAGCAACCATTAAAATCGCTTCGGGACCCCAAAATGGTGATTAATAGTCCACGAAACGGGCCAGAATCAGCGAAAATTGTGAGTGTTAATGACCTACACGTAAGCGCACATTAGGGTTCAGTAACCATAAAATCACTCTGAAACCCCAAATCAATGAGTAATAGCCCATGAAACGGGCCAGAATCAGCCAAAATGGCGAGTGTTGATGAACGACACGTAAGCACACCTTGGGCTTCGGCAACCATAAAAATCGCTCTGGGACCCCAAATTGGTGAGTAGTAGTCCACGAAACGGGACAGAATCGGCCAAAACAGCGAGTGTTAATGACCTACACGTAAGCGCACCTTGGGGTTCAGCAACCATAAAAGTCGCTCTGGGATCCCAAAACAGTGAGTAATAGTCCATGAAATGGGCCCGAATCGGCCAAAATGGCGAGTGTTAATGTCATGCACGTAAGCGCACCTTGGGGTCCATAAACCCAGAAAATCGCTTCGGGACCCCAAAACGGTCAGTAATACTCCATGAAACGGGCCAGAATCGGCCAAACCTACGAGTGTTGATGACCGATAGGTAAATGCACCCCGAGGTTCATCAATCATGGAAATCGCTCCAAGACCTCAAAATGGTGAGTAATAGTCCACGAAATGCGCCAAAATCGGCCAAAACTGCAAGTGTTGATGACCTACATGTAAACGCACCTCAGGTATCATTAATCATGGAAATCGCTCCAGGACCTCAAAAAGGTGAGCAATAGCCCATGAGACGGGTCGAATCAGCCAAAACGGCGAGTGTCGATGACCTGCACGTAATAGGACCTTGTAGTTCAACAAGCAAGGAAATCGCACAGGAACCCCAAAATGGTGAGTAATAGCCCATGAAACGGGCCAGAATCGGGCAAAACAGAGAGTGTTGATGAATGACACGTAAGCGCTTCATGGGGTTTAGCAACCATTAAAATCGCTTCGGGACCCCAAAATGGTGATTAATAGTCCACGAAACGGGCCAGAATCAGCGAAAATTGGGAGTGTTAATGACCTACACGTAAGCGCACATTAGGGTTCAGTAACCATAAAATCACTCTGAAACCCCAAATCAATGAGTAATAGCCCATGAAACGGGCCAGAATCAGCCAAAATGGCGAGTGTTGATGAATGACACGTAAGCACACCTTGGGCTTCGGCAACCATAAAAATCGCTCTAGGACCCCAAATTGGTGAGTAGTAGTCCACGAAACGGGACAGAATCGGCCAAAACAGCGAGTGTCAAAGACCTGCACGTAAGCGCACCTCAGGGTTCAGTAACCACGGAAATTGCTCCTTACCCCAAAACGGTGAGTAATAGTCCATGAAACGGGTCAGAATCGTCAAAGAGGTGAGTGTTGATGAACGATACGTAAGCGCACCTTGGGGTTCAGCAACCATAAAAGTCGCTCTGGGATCCCAAAACAGTGAGTAATAGTCCACGAAATGGGCCCGAATCGGCCAAAATGGCGAGTGTTAATGTCATGCACGTAAGCGCACCATGGGGTCCATAAACCAAGAAAATCGCTTCGGGACCCCAAAACGGTCAGTAATACTCCATGAAACGGGCCAGAATCGGCCGAACCTACGAGTGTTGATGACCGATAGGTAAATGCACCCCGAGGTTCATCAATCGTGGAAATCGCTCCAAGACCTCAAAGTGGTGAGTAATAGTCCACGAAATGCTCCAAAATCGGCCAAAACTGCAAGTGTTGATGACCTACACGTAAACGCACCTCAGGGATCATTAATCATGGAAATCGCTCCAGGACCTCAAAAAGGTGAGCAATAGCCCATGAGACGGGTCGAATCAGCCAAAACGGCGAGTGTCAATGACCTGCACGTAATAGCACCTTGTAGTTCAACAAGCAATGAAATCGCACAGGAACCCCAAAATGGTGAGTAATAGCCCATGAAACGGGCCAGAATCGGGCAAAACAGAGAGTGTTGATGAATGACACATAAGCGCCTCATGGGGTTTAGCAACCATTAAAATCGCTTCGGGACCCCAAAATGGTGATTAATAGTCCACGAAACGGGCCAGAATCAGCGAAAATTGTGAGTGTTAATGACCTACACGTAAGCGCACATTAGGGTTCAGTAACCATAAAATCACTCTGAAACCCCAAATCAATGAGTAATAGCCCATGAAACGGGCCAGAATCAGCCAAAATGGCGAGTGTTGATGAACGACACGTAAGCACACCTTGGGCTTCGGCAACCATAAAAATCGCTCTGGGACCCCAAATTGGTGAGTAGTAGTCCACGAAACGGGACAGAATCGGCCAAAACAGCGAGTGTTAATGACCTACACGTAAGCGCACCTTGGGGTTCAGCAACCATAAAAGTCGCTCTGGGATCCCAAAACAGTGAGTAATAGTCCATGAAATGGGCCCGAATCGGCCAAAATGGCGAGTGTTAATGTCATGCACGTAAGCGCACCTTGGGGTCCATAAACCCAGAAAATCGCTTCGGGACCCCAAAACGGTCAGTAATACTCCATGAAACGGGCCAGAATCGGCCAAACCTACGAGTGTTGATGACCGATAGGTAAATGCACCCCGAGGTTCATCAATCATGGAAATCGCTCCAAGACCTCAAAATGGTGAGTAATAGTCCACGAAATGCGCCAAAATCGGCCAAAACTGCAAGTGTTGATGACCTACATGTAAACGCACCTCAGGTATCATTAATCATGGAAATCGCTCCAGGACCTCAAAAAGGTGAGCAATAGCCCATGAGACGGGTCGAATCAGCCAAAACGGCGAGTGTCGATGACCTGCACGTAATAGGACCTTGTAGTTCAACAAGCAAGGAAATCGCACAGGAACCCCAAAATGGTGAGTAATAGCCCATGAAACGGGCCAGAATCGGGCAAAACAGAGAGTGTTGATGAATGACACGTAAGCGCTTCATGGGGTTTAGCAACCATTAAAATCGCTTCGGGACCCCAAAATGGTGATTAATAGTCCACGAAACGGGCCAGAATCAGCGAAAATTGTGAGTGTTAATGACCTACACGTAAGCGCACATTAGGGTTCAGTAACCATAAAATCACTCTGAAACCCCAAATCAATGAGTAATAGCCCATGAAACGGGCCAGAATCAGCCAAAATGGCGAGTGTTGATGAACGACACGTAAGCACACCTTGGGCTTCGGCAACCATAAAAATCGCTCTAGGACCCTAAATTGGTGAGTAGTAGTCCACGAAACGGGACAGAATCGGCCAAAACAGCGAGTGTTAATGACCTCCACGTAAGCGCACCTCGGGGTTCAGTAACCATGGAAATTGCTCCTTACCCCAAAATGGTGAGTAATAGTACATGAAATGGGTCTGAATCGTCAAAGAGGTGAGTGTTGATGAACGATACGTAAGCGCACCTTGGGGTTCAGCAACCATAAAAGTCGCTCTGGATCCCAAAACAGTGAGTAATAGTCCACGAAATGGGCCCGAATCGGCCAAAATGGCGAGTGTTAATGTCATGCACGTAAGCGCACCATGGGGTCCATAAACCAAGAAAATCGCTTTGGGACCCCAAAACGGTCAGTAATACTCCATGAAACGGGCCAGAATCGGCCAAACCTACGAGTGTTGATGACCGATAGGTAAATGCACCCCGAGGTTCATCAATCATGGAAATCGCTCCAAGACCTCAAAATGGTGAGTAATAGTCCACGAAATGCGCCAAAATCGGCCAAAACTGCAAGTGTTGATGACCTACACGTAAACGCACCTCAGGTATCATTAATCATGGAAATCGCTCCAGGACCTCAAAAAGGTGAGCAATAGCCCATGAGACGGGTCGAATCAGCCAAAACGGCGAGTGTCGATGACCTGCACGTAATAGGACCTTGTAGTTCAACAAGCAAGGAAATCGCACAGGAACCCCAAAATGGTGAGTAATAGCCCATGAAACGGGCCAGAATAGGGCAAAACAGAGAGTGTTGATGAATGACACGTAAGAGCTTCATGGGGTTTAGCAACCATTAAAATCGCTTCGGGACCCCAAAATGGTGATTAATAGTCCACGAAACGGCCAGAATCAGCGAAAATTGTGAGTGTTAATGACCTACACGTAAGCGCACATTAGGGTTCAGTAACCATAAAATCACTCTGAAACCCCAAATCAATGAGTAATAGCCCATGAAACGGGCCAGAATCAGCCAAAATGGCGAGTGTTGATGAACGACACGTAAGCACACCTTGGGCTTCGGCAACCATAAAAATCGCTCTGGGACCCCAAATTGGTGAGTAGTAGTCCACGAAACGGGACAGAATCGGCCAAAACAGCGAGTGTTAATGACCTGCACGTAAGCGCACCTCGGGGTTCAGTAACCATGGAAATTGCTCCTTACCCCAAAATGGTGAGTAATAGTCCATGAAATGGGTCAGAATCGTCAAAGAGGTGAGTGTTGATGAACGATACGTAAGCGCACCTTGGGGTTCAGCAACCATAAAAGTCGCTCTGGGATCCCAAAACAGTGAGTAATAGTCCATGAAATGGGCCCGAATCGGCCAAAATGGCGAGTGTTAATGTCATGCACGTAAGCGCACCTTGGGGTCCATAAACCCAGAAAATCGCTTCGGGACCCCAAAACGGTCAGTAATACTCCATGAAACGGGCCAGAATCGGCCAAACCTACGAGTGTTGATGACCGATAGGTAAATGCACCCCGAGGTTCATCAATCGTGGAAATCGCTCCAAGACCTCAAAATGGTGAGTAATAGTCCACGAAATGCGCCAAAATCGGCCAAAACTGCAAGTGTTGATGACCTACACGTAAACGCACCTCAGGTATCATTAATCATGGAAATCGCTCCAGGACCTCAAAAAGGTGAGCAATAGCCCATGAGACGGGTCGAATCAGCCAAAACGGCGAGTGTCGATGACCTGCATGTAATAGGACCTTGTAGTTCAACAAGCAAGGAAATCGCACAGGAACCCCAAAATGGTGAGTAATAGCCCATGAAACGGGCCAGAATCGGGCAAAACAGAGAGTGTTGATGAATGACACGTAAGCGCTTCATGGGGTTTAGCAACCATTAAAATCGCTTCGGGACCCCAAAATGGTGATTAATAGTCCACGAAACGGGCCAGAATCAGCGAAAATTGTGAGTGTTAATGACCTACACGTAAGCGCACATTAGGGTTCAGTAACCATAAAATCACTCTGAAACCCCAAATCAATGAGTAATAGCCCATGAAACGGGCCAGAATCAGCCAAAATGGCGAGTGTTGATGAACGACACGTAAGCACACCTTGGGCTTCGGCAACCATAAAAATCGCTCTAGGACCCTAAATTGGTGAGTAGTAGTCCACGAAACGGGACAGAATCGGCCAAAACAGCGAGTGTTAATGACCTCCACGTAAGCGCACCTCGGGGTTTAGTAACCATGGAAATTGCTCCTTACCCCAAAATGGTGAGTAATAGTCCATGAAATGGGTCTGAATCGTCAAAGAGGTGAGTGTTGATGAACGATACGTAAGCGCACCTTGGGGTTCAGCAACCATAAAAGTCGCTCTGGATCCCAAAACAGTGAGTAATAGTCCACGAAATGGGCCCGAATCGGCCAAAATGGCGAGTGTTAATGTCATGCACGTAAGCGCACCATGGGGTCCATAAACCAAGAAAATCGCTTCGGGACCCCAAAACGGTCAGTAATTCTCCATGAAACGGGCCAGAATCGGCCAAACCTATGAGTGTTGAAGAACGATAGGTAAATGCACCCCGAGGTTCATCAATCGTGGAAATCGCTCCAAGACCTCAAAATGGTGAGTAATAGTCCATGAAATGCGCCAAAATCGGCCAAAACTGCAAGTGTTGATGACCTACACGTAAACGCACCTTAGGGATCATTAATCATGGAAATCTCTCCAGGACCTCAAAAAGGTGAGCAATAGCCCATGAGACGGGTCGAATCAGCCAAAACGGCGAGTGTCGATGACCTGCACGTAATAGGACCTTGTAGTTCAACAAGCAAGGAAATCGCACAGGAACCCCAAAATGGTGAGTAATAGCCCATGAAACGGGCCAGAATCGGGCAAAACAGAGAGTGTTGATGAATGACACGTAAGCGCTTCATGGGGTTTAGCAACCATTAAAATCGCTTCGGGACCCTAAAATGGTGATTAATAGTCCACGAAACGGGCCAGAATCAGCGAAAATTGTGAGTGTTAATGACCTACACGTAAGCGCACATTAGGGTTCAGTAACCATAAAATCACTCTGAAACCCCAAATCGATGAGTAATAGCCCATGAAACGGGCCAGAATCAGCCAAAATGGCGAGTGTTGATGAACGACACGTAAGCACACCTTGGGCTTTGGCAACCATAAAAATCGCTCTGGGACCCCAAATTGGTGAGTAGTAGTCCACGAAACGGGAAAGAATCGGCCAAAACAGCGAGTGTTAATGACCTGCACGTAAGCGCACCTCGGGGTTCAGTAACCATGGAAATTGCTCCTTACCCCAAAATGGTGAGTAATAGTCCATGAAATGGGTCTGAATCGTCAAAGAGGTGAGTGTTGATGAACGATACGTAAGCGCACCTTGGGGTTCAGCAACCATAAAAGTCGCTCTGGGATCCCAAAACAGTGAGTAATAGTCCACGAAATGGGCCCGAATCGGCCAAAATGGCGAGTGTTAATGTCATGCATGTAAGCGCACCATGGGGTCCATAAACCAAGAAAATCGCTTTGGGACCCCAAAACGGTCAGTAATACTCCATGAAACGGGCCAGAATCGGCCAAACCTACGAGTGTTGATGACCGATAGGTAAATGCACCCCGAGGTTCATCAATCATGGAAATCGCTCCAAGACCTCAAAATGGTGAGTAATAGTCCACGAAATGCGCCAAAATCGGCCAAAACTGCAAGTGTTGATGACCTACACGTAAACGCACCTCAGGTATCATTAATCATGGAAATCGCTCCAGGACCTCAAAAAGGTGAGCAATAGCCCATGAGACGGGTCGAATCAGCCAAAACGGTGAGTGTCGATGACCTCCACGTAATAGGACCTTGTAGTTCAACAAGCAAGGAAATCGCACAGGAACCCCAAAATGGTGAGTAATAGCCCATGAAACGGGCCAGAATCGGGCAAAACAGAGAGTGTTGATGAATGACACGTAAGCGCTTCATGGGGTTTAGCAACCATTAAAATCGCTTCGGGACCCCAAAATGGTGATTAATAGTCCACGAAACGGGCCAGAATCAGCGAAAATTTTGAGTGTTAATGACCTACACGTAAGCGCACATTAGGGTTCAGTAACCATAAAATCACTCTGAAACCCCAAATCAATGAGTAATAGCCCATGAAACGGGCCAGAATCAGCCAAAATGGCGAGTGTTGATGAACGACACGTAAGCACACCTTGGGCTTCGGCAACCATAAAAATCGCTCTGGGACCCCAAATTGGTGAGTAGTAGTCCACGAAACGGGACAGAATCGGCCAAAACAGCGAGTGTTAATGACCTGCACGTAAGCGCACCTCGGGGTTCAGTAACCATGGAAATTGCTCCTTACCCCAAAATGGTGAGTAATAGTCCATGAAATGGGTCAGAATCGTCAAAGAGGTGAGTGTTGATGAACGATACGTAAGCGCACCTTGGGGTTCAGCAACCATAAAAGTCGCTCTGGGATCCCAAAACAGTGAGTAATAGTCCACGAAATGGGCCCGAATCGGCCAAAATGGCGAGTGTTAATGTCATGCACGTAAGCGCACCTTGGGGTCCATAAACCCAGAAAATCGCTTCGGGACCCCAAAACGGTCAGTAATACTCCATGAAACGGGCCAGAATCGGCCAAACCTACGAGTGTTGATGACCGATAGGTAAATGCACCCCGAGGTTCATCAATCGTGGAAATCGCTCCAAGACCTCAAAATGGTGAGTAATAGTCCACGAAATGCGCCAAAATCGGCCAAAACTGCAAGTGTTGATGACCTACACGTAAACGCACCTCAGGTATCATTAATCATGGAAATCGCTCCAGGACCTCAAAAAGGTGAGCAATAGCCCATGAGACGGGTCGAATCAGCCAAAACGGCGAGTGTCGATGACCTGCATGTAATAGGACCTTGTAGTTCAACAAGCAAGGAAATCGCACAGGAACCCCAAAATGGTGAGTAATAGCCCATGAAACGGGCCAGAATCGGGCAAAACAGAGAGTGTTGATGAATGACACGTAAGCGCTTCATGGGGTTTAGCAACCATTAAAATCGCTTCGGGACCCCAAAATGGTGATTAATAGTCCACGAAACGGGCCAGAATCAGCGAAAATTGTGAGTGTTAATGACCTACACGTAAGCGCACATTAGGGTTCAGTAACCATAAAATCACTCTGAAACCCCAAATCAATGAGTAATAGCCCATGAAACGGGCCAGAATCAGCCAAAATGGCGAGTGTTGATGAACGACACGTAAGCACACCTTGGGCTTCGGCAACCATAAAAATCGCTCTAGGACCCTAAATTGGTGAGTAGTAGTCCACGAAACGGGACAGAATCGGCCAAAACAGCGAGTGTTAATGACCTCCACGTAAGCGCACCTCGGGGTTTAGTAACCATGGAAATTGCTCCTTACCCCAAAATGGTGAGTAATAGTCCATGAAATGGGTCTGAATCGTCAAAGAGGTGAGTGTTGATGAACGATACGTAAGCGCACCTTGGGGTTCAGCAACCATAAAAGTCGCTCTGGATCCCAAAACAGTGAGTAATAGTCCACGAAATGGGCCCGAATCGGCCAAAATGGCGAGTGTTAATGTCATGCACGTAAGCGCACCATGGGGTCCATAAACCAAGAAAATCGCTTCGGGACCCCAAAACGGTCAGTAATTCTCCATGAAACGGGCCAGAATCGGCCAAACCTATGAGTGTTGAAGAACGATAGGTAAATGCACCCCGAGGTTCATCAATCGTGGAAATCGCTCCAAGACCTCAAAATGGTGAGTAATAGTCCATGAAATGCGCCAAAATCGGCCAAAACTGCAAGTGTTGATGACCTACACGTAAACGCACCTTAGGGATCATTAATCATGGAAATCTCTCCAGGACCTCAAAAAGGTGAGCAATAGCCCATGAGACGGGTCGAATCAGCCAAAACGGCGAGTGTCGATGACCTGCACGTAATAGGACCTTGTAGTTCAACAAGCAAGGAAATCGCACAGGAACCCCAAAATGGTGAGTAATAGCCCATGAAACGGGCCAGAATCGGGCAAAACAGAGAGTGTTGATGAATGACACGTAAGCGCTTCATGGGGTTTAGCAACCATTAAAATCGCTTCGGGACCCTAAAATGGTGATTAATAGTCCACGAAACGGGCCAGAATCAGCGAAAATTGTGAGTGTTAATGACCTACACGTAAGCGCACATTAGGGTTCAGTAACCATAAAATCACTCTGAAACCCCAAATCGATGAGTAATAGCCCATGAAACGGGCCAGAATCAGCCAAAATGGCGAGTGTTGATGAATGACACGTAAGCACACCTTGGGCTTCGGCAACCATAAAAATCGCTCTAGGACCCCAAATTGGTGAGTAGTAGTCCACGAAACGGGGCAGAATCGGCCAAAACAGCGAGTGTCAAAGACCTGCACGTAAGCGCACCTCAGGGTTCAGTAACCATGGAAATTGCTCCTTACCCCAAAACGGTGAGTAATAGTCCATGAAACGGGTCAGAATCGTCAAAGAGGTGAGTGTTGATGAACGATACGTAAGCGCACCTTGGGGTTCAGCAACCATAAAAGTCGCTCTGGGATCCCAAAACAGTGAGTAATAGTCCACGAAATGGGCCCGAATCGGCCAAAATGGCGAGTGTTAATGTCATGCACGTAAGCGCACCATGGGGTCCATAAACCAAGAAAATCGCTTCGGGACCCCAAAACGGTCAGTAATACTCCATGAAACGGGCCAGAATCGGCCGAACCTACGAGTGTTGATGACCGATAGGTAAATGCACCCCGAGGTTCATCAATCGTGGAAATCGCTCCAAGACCACAAAGTGGTGAGTAATAGTCCACGAAATGCTCCAAAATCGGCCAAAACTGCAAGTGTTGATGACCTACACGTAAACGCACCTCAGGGATCATTAATCATGGAAATCGCTCCAGGACCTCAAAAAGGTGAGCAATAGCCCATGAGACGGGTCGAATCAGCCAAAACGGCGAGTGTCAATGACCTGCACGTAATAGCACCTTGTAGTTCAACAAGCAATGAAATCGCACAGGAACCCCAAAATGGTGAGTAATAGCCCATGAAACGGGCCAGAATCGGGCAAAACAGAGAGTGTTGATGAATGACACATAAGCGCCTCATGGGGTTTAGCAACCATTAAAATCGCTTCGGGACCCCAAAATGGTGATTAATAGTCCACGAAACGGGCCAGAATCAGCGAAAATTGTGAGTGTTAATGACCTACACGTAAGCGCACATTAGGGTTCAGTAACCATAAAATCACTCTGAAACCCCAAATCAATGAGTAATAGCCCATGAAACGGGCCAGAATCAGCCAAAATGGCGAGTGTTGATGAACGACACGTAAGCACACCTTGGGCTTCGGCAACCATAAAAATCGCTCTGGGACCCCAAATTGGTGAGTAGTAGTCCACGAAACGGGACAGAATCGGCCAAAACAGCGAGTGTTAATGACCTACACGTAAGCGCACCTTGGGGTTCAGCAACCATAAAAGTCGCTCTGGGATCCCAAAACAGTGAGTAATAGTCCATGAAATGGGCCCGAATCGGCCAAAATGGCGAGTGTTAATGTCATGCACGTAAGCGCACCTTGGGGTCCATAAACCCAGAAAATCGCTTCGGGACCCCAAAACGGTCAGTAATACTCCATGAAACGGGCCAGAATCGGCCAAACCTACGAGTGTTGATGACCGATAGGTAAATGCACCCCGAGGTTCATCAATCATGGAAATCGCTCCAAGACCTCAAAATGGTGAGTAATAGTCCACGAAATGCGCCAAAATCGGCCAAAACTGCAAGTGTTGATGACCTACATGTAAACGCACCTCAGGTATCATTAATCATGGAAATCGCTCCAGGACCTCAAAAAGGTGAGCAATAGCCCATGAGACGGGTCGAATCAGCCAAAACGGCGAGTGTCGATGACCTGCACGTAATAGGACCTTGTAGTTCAACAAGCAAGGAAATCGCACAGGAACCCCAAAATGGTGAGTAATAGCCCATGAAACGGGCCAGAATCGGGCAAAACAGAGAGTGTTGATGAATGACACGTAAGCGCTTCATGGGGTTTAGCAACCATTAAAATCGCTTCGGGACCCCAAAATGGTGATTAATAGTCCACGAAACGGGCCAGAATCAGCGAAAATTGTGAGTGTTAATGACCTACACGTAAGCGCACATTAGGGTTCAGTAACCATAAAATCACTCTGAAACCCCAAATCAATGAGTAATAGCCCATGAAACGGGCCAGAATCAGCCGAAATGGCGAGTGTTGATGAACGACACGTAAGCACACCTTGGGCTTCGGCAACCATAAAAATCGCTCTAGGACCCTAAATTGGTGAGTAGTATTCCACGAAACGGGACAGAATCGGCCAAAACAGCGAGTGTTAATGACCTGCACGTAAGCGCACCTCGGGGTTCAGTAACCATGGAAATTGCTCCTTACCCCAAAATGGTGAGTAATAGTCCATGAAATGGGTCTGAATCGTCAAAGAGGTGAGTGTTGATGAACGATACGTAAGCGCACCTTGGGGTTCAGCAACCATAAAAGTCGCTCTGGATCCCAAAACAGTGAATAATAGTCCACGAAATGGGCCCGAATCGGCCAAAATGGCGAGTGTTAATGTCATGCACGTAAGCGCACCATGGGGTCCATAAACCAAGAAAATCGCTTCGGGACCCCAAAACGGTCAGTAATACTCCATGAAACGGGCCAGAATCGGCCAAACCTATGAGTGTTGAAGAACGATAGGTAAATGCACCCCGAGGTTCATCAATCGTGGAAATCGCTCCAAGACCTCAAAATGGTGAGTAATAGTCCATGAAATGCACCAAAATCGGCCAAAACTGCAAGTGTTGATGACCTACACGTAAACGCACCTTAGGGATCATTAATCATGGAAATCTCTCCAGGACCTCAAAAAGGTGAGCAATAGCCCATGAGACGGGTCGAATCAGCCAAAATGGCGAGTGTCGATGACCTGCACGTAATAGGACCTTGTAGTTCAACAAGCAAGGAAATCGCACAGGAACCCCAAAATGGTGAGTAATAGCCCATGAAACGGGCCAGAATCGGGCAAAACAGAGAGTGTTGATGAATGACACGTAAGCGCTTCATGGGCTTTGGCAACCATTAAAATCGCTTCGGGACCCCAAAATGGTGATTAATAGTCCACGAAACGGGCCAGAATCAGCGAAAATTGTGAGTGTTAATGACCTACACGTAAGCGCACATTAGGGTTCAGTAACCATAAAATCACTCTGAAACCCCAAATCAATGAGTAATAGCCCATGAAACGGGCCAGAATCAGCCAAAATGGCGAGTGTTGATGAACGACACGTAAGCACACCTTGGGCTTCGGCAACCATAAAAATCGCTCTAGGACCCTAAATTGGTGAGTAGTAGTCCACGAAACGGGACAGAATCGGCCAAAACAGCGAGTGTTAATGACCTCCACGTAAGCGCACCTCGGGGTTCAGTAACCATGGAAATTGCTCCTTACCCCAAAATGGTGAGTAATAGTCCATGAAATGGGTCTGAATCGTCAAAGAGGTGAGTGTTGATGAACGATACGTAAGCGCACCTTGGGGTTCAGCAACCATAAAAGTCGCTCTGGGATCCCAAAACAGTGAGTAATAGTCCACGAAAAGGGCCCGAATCGGCCAAAATGGCGAGTGTTAATGTCATGCACGTAAGCGCACCATGGGGTCCATAAACCAAGAAAATCGCTTTGGGACCCCAAAACGGTCAGTAATACTCCATGAAACGGGCCAGAATCGGCCAAACCTACGAGTGTTGATGACCGATAGGTAAATGCACCCCGAGGTTCATCAATCATGGAAATCGCTCCAAGACCTCAAAATGGTGAGTAATAGTCCACGAAATGCGCCAAAATCGGCCAAAACTGCAAGTGTTGATGACCTACACGTAAACGCACCTCAGGTATCATTAATCATGGAAATCGCTCCAGGACCTCAAAAAGGTGAGCAATAGCCCATGAGACGGGTCGAATCAGCCAAAACGGCGAGTGTCGATGACCTGCACGTAATAGGACCTTGTAGTTCAACAAGCAAGGAAATCGCACAGGAACCCCAAAATGGTGAGTAATAGCCCATGAAACGGGCCAGAATCGGGCAAAACAGAGAGTGTTGATGAATGACACGTAAGCGCTTCATGGGGTTTAGCAACCATTAAAATCGCTTCGGGACCCCAAAATGGTGATTAATAGTCCACGAAACGGCCAGAATCAGCGAAAATTGTGAGTGTTAATGACCTACACGTAAGCGCACATTAGGGTTCAGTAACCATAAAATCACTCTGAAACCCCAAATCAATGAGTAATAGCCCATGAAACGGGCCAGAATCAGCCAAAATGGCTAGTGTTGATGAAAGACACGTAAGCACACCTTGGGCTTCGGCAACCATAAAAATCGCTCTGGGACCCCAAATTGGTGAGTAGTAGTCCACGAAACGGGACAGAATCGGCCAAAACAGCGAGTGTTAATGACCTGCACGTAAGCGCACCTCGGGGTTCAGTAACCATGGAAATTGCTCCTTACCCCAAAATGGTGAGTAATAGTCCATGAAATGGGTCAGAATCGTCAAAGAGGTGAGTGTTGATGAACGATACGTAAACGCACCTTGGGGTTCAGCAACCATAAAAGTCGCTCTGGGATCCCAAAACAGTGAGTAATAGTCCACGAAATGGGCCCGAATCGGCCAAAATGGCGAGTGTTAATGTCATGCATGTAAGCGCACCTTGGGGTCCATAAACCCAGAAAATCGCTTCGGGACCCCAAAACGGTCAGTAATACTCCATGAAACGGGCCAGAATCGGCCAAACCTACGAGTGTTGATGACCGATAGGTAAATGCACCCCGAGGTTCATCAATCGTGGAAATCGCTCCAAGACCTCAAAATGGTGAGTAATAGTCCACGAAATGCGCCAAAATCGGCCAAAACTGCAAGTGTTGATGACCTACACGTAAACGCACCTCAGGTATCATTAATCATGGAAATCGCTCCAGGACCTCAAAAAGGTGAGCAATAGCCCATGAGACGGGTCGAATCAGCCAAAACGGCGAGTGTCGATGACCTGCACGTAATAGGACCTTGTACTTCAACAAGCAAGGAAATCGCACAGGAACCCCAAAATGGTGAGTAATAGCCCATGAAACGGGCCAGAATCGGGCAAAACAGAGAGTGTTGATGAATGACACTTAAGCGCTTCATGGGGTTTAGCAACCATTAAAATCGCTTCGGGACCCCAAAATGGTGATTAATAGTCCACGAAACGGGCCAGAATCAGCGAAAATTGTGAGTGTTAATGACCTACACGTAAGCGCACATTAGGGTTCAGTAACCATAAAATCACTCTGAAACCCCAAATCAATGAGTAATAGCCCATGAAACGGGCCAGAATCAGCCAAAATGGCGAGTGTTGATGAACGACACGTAAGCACACCTTGGGCTTCGGCAACCATAAAAATCGCTCTAGGACCCTAAATTGGTGAGTAGTAGTCCACGAAACGGGACAGAATCGGCCAAAACAGCGAGTGTTAATGACCTCCACGTAAGCGCACCTCGGGGTTCAGTAACCATGGAAATTGCTCCTTACACCAAAATGGTGAGTAATAGTCCATGAAATGGGTCTGAATCGTCAAAGAGGTGAGTGTTGATGAACGATACGTAAGCGCACCTTGGGGTTCAGCAACCATAAAAGTCGCTCTGGATCCCAAAACAGTGAGTAATAGTCCACGAAATGGGCCCGAATCGGCCAAAATGGCGAGTGTTAATGTCATGCACGTAAGCGCACCATGGGGTCCATAAACCAAGAAAATCGCTTCGGGACCCCAAAACGGTCAGTAATACTCCATGAAACGGGCCAGAATCGGCCAAACCTATGAGTGTTGAAGAACGATAGGTAAATGCACCCCGAGGTTCATCAATCGTGGAAATCGCTCCAAGACCTCAAAATGGTGAGTAATAGTCCATGAAATGCGCCAAAATCGGCCAAAACTGCAAGTGTTGATGACATACACGTAAACGCACCTTAGGGATCATTAATCATGGAAATCTCTCCAGGACGTCAAAAAGGTGAGCAATAGCCCATGAGACGGGTCGAATCAGCCAAAACGGCGAGCGTCGATGACCTGCACGTAATAGGACCTTGTAGTTCAACAAGCAAGGAAATCGCACAGGAACCCCAAAATGGTGAGTAATAGCCCATGAAACGGGCCAGAATCGGGCAAAACAGAGAGTGTTGATGAATGACACGTAAGCGCTTCATGGGGTTTAGCAACCATTAAAATCGCTTCGGGACCCTAAAATGGTGATTAATAGTCCACGAAACGGGCCAGAATCAGCGAAAATTGTGAGTGTTAATGACCTACACGTAAGCGCACATTAGGGTTCAGTAACCATAAAATCACTCTGAAACCCCAAATCGATGAGTAATAGCCCATGAAACGGGCCAGAATCAGCCAAAATGGCGAGTGTTGATGAACGACACGTAAGCACACCTTGGGCTTTGGCAACCATAAAAATCGCTCTGGGACCCCAAATTGGTGAGTAGTAGTCCACGAAACGGGAAAGAATCGGCCAAAACAGCGAGTGTTAATGACCTGCACGTAAGCGCACCTCGGGGTTCAGTAACCATGGAAATTGCTCCTTACCCCAAAATGGTGAGTAATAGTCCATGAAGTGGGTCTGAATCGTCAAAGAGGTGAGTGTTGATGAACGATACGTAAGCGCACCTTGGGGTTCAGCAACCATAAAAGTCGCTCTGGGATCCCAAAACAGTGAGTAATAGTCCACGAAATGGGCCCGAATCGGCCAAAATGGCGAGTGTTAATGTCATGCACGTAAGCGCACCATGGGGTCCATAAACCAAGAAAATCGCTTTGGGACCCCAAAACGGTCAGTAATACTCCATGAAACGGGCCAGAATCGGCCAAACCTACGAGTGTTGATGACCGATAGGTAAATGCACCCCGAGGTTCATCAATCATGGAAATCGCTCCAAGACCTCAAAATGGTGAGTAATAGTCCACGAAATGCGCCAAAATCGGCCAAAACTGCAAGTGTTGATGACCTACACGTAAACGCACCTCAGGTATCATTAATCATGGAAATCGCTCCAGGACCTCAAAAAGGTGAGCAATAGCCCATGAGACGGGTCGAATCAGCCAAAACGGCGAGTGTCGATGACCTGCACGTAATAGGACCTTGTAGTTCAACAAGCAAGGAAATCGCACAGGAACCCCAAAATGGTGAGTAATAGCCCATGAAACGGGCCAGAATCGGGCAAAACAGAGAGTGTTGATGAATGACACGTAAGCGCTTCATGGGGTTTAGCAACCATTAAAATCGCTTCGGGACCCTAAAATGGTGATTAATAGTCCACGAAACGGGCCAGAATCAGCGAAAATTGTGAGTGTTAATGACCTACACGTAAGCGCACATTAGGGTTCAGTAACCATAAAATCACTCTGAAACCCCAAATCGATGAGTAATAGCCCATGAAACGGGCCAGAATCAGCCAAAATGGCGAGTGTTGATGAATGACACGTAAGCACACCTTGGGCTTCGGCAACCATAAAAATCGCTCTAGGACCCCAAATTGGTGAGTAGTAGTCCACGAAACGGGGCAGAATCGGCCAAAACAGCGAGTGTCAAAGACCTGCACGTAAGCGCACCTCAGGGTTCAGTAACCATGGAAATTGCTCCTTACCCCAAAACGGTGAGTAATAGTCCATGAAACGGGTCAGAATCGTCAAAGAGGTGAGTGTTGATGAACGATACGTAAGCGCACCTTGGGGTTCAGCAACCATAAAAGTCGCTCTGGGATCCCAAAACAGTGAGTAATAGTCCACGAAATGGGCCCGAATCGGCCAAAATGGCGAGTGTTAATGTCATGCACGTAAGTGCACCATGGGGTCCATAAACCAAGAAAATCGCTTCGGGACCCCAAAACGGTCAGTAATACTCCATGAAACGGGCCAGAATCGGCCAAACCTACGAGTGTTGATGACCGATAGGTAAATGCACCCCGAGGTTCATCAATCGTGGAAATCGCTCCAAGACCTCAAAATGGTGAGTAATAGTCCACGAAATGCTCCAAAATCGGCCAAAACTGCAAGTGTTGATGACCTACACGTAAACGCACCTCAGGAATCATTAATCATGGAAATCGCTCCAGGACCTCAAAAAGGTGAGCAATAGCCCATGAGACGGGTCGAATCAGCCAAAACGGCGAGTGTCAATGACCTGCACGTAATAGCACCTTGTAGTTCAACAAGCAATGAAATCGCACAGGAACCCCAAAATGGTGAGTAATAGCCCATGAAACGGGCTAGAATCGGGCAAAACAGAGAGTGTTGATGAATGACACGTAAGCGCTTCATGGGGTCCATAAACCAAGAAAATCGCTTCGGGACCCCAAAACGGTCAGTAATACTCCATGAAACGGGCCAGAATCGGCCAAACCTATGAGTGTTGAAGAACGATAGGTAAATGCACCCCGAGGTTCATCAATCGTGGAAATCGCTCCAAGACCTCAAAATGGTGAGTAATAGTCCATGAAATGCGCCAAAATCGGCCAAAACTGCAAGTGTTGATGACATACACGTAAACGCACCTTAGGGATCATTAATCATGGAAATCTCTCCAGGACCTCAAAAAGGTGAGCAATAGCCCATGAGACGGGTCGAATCAGCCAAAACGGCGAGCGTCGATGACCTGCACGTAATAGGACCTTGTAGTTCAACAAGCAAGGAAATCGCACAGGAACCCCAAAATGGTGAGTAATAGCCCATGAAACGGGCCAGAATCGGGCAAAACAGAGAGTGTTGATGAATGACACGTAAGCGCTTCATGGGGTTTAGCAACCATTAAAATCGCTTCGGGACCCTAAAATGGTGATTAATAGTCCACGAAACGGGCCAGAATCAGCGAAAATTGTGAGTGTTAATGACCTACACGTAAGCGCACATTAGGGTTCAGTAACCATAAAATCACTCTGAAACCCCAAATCGATGAGTAATAGCCCATGAAACGGGCCAGAATCAGCCAAAATGGCGAGTGTTGATGAATGACACGTAAGCACACCTTGGGCTTCGGCAACCATAAAAATCGCTCTAGGACCCCAAATTGGTGAGTAGTAGTCCACGAAACGGGGCAGAATCGGCCAAAACAGCGAGTGTCAAAGACCTGCACGTAAGCGCACCTCAGGGTTCAGTAACCATGGAAATTGCTCCTTACCCCAAAACGGTGAGTAATAGTCCATGAAACGGGTCAGAATCGTCAAAGAGGTGAGTGTTGATGAACGATACGTAAGCGCACCTTGGGGTTCAGCAACCATAAAAGTCGCTCTGGGATCCCAAAACAGTGAGTAATAGTCCACGAAATGGGCCCGAATCGGCCAAAATGGCGAGTGTTAATGTCATGCACGTAAGCGCACCATGGGGTCCATAAACCAAGAAAATCGCTTCGGGACCCCAAAACGGTCAGTAATACTCCATGAAACGGGCCAGAATCGGCCAAACCTACGAGTGTTGATGACCGATAGGTAAATGCACCCCGAGGTTCATCAATCGTGGAAATCGCTCCAAGACCTCAAAATGGTGAGTAATAGTCCACGAAATGCTCCAAAATCGGCCAAAACTGCAAGTGTTGATGACCTACACGTAAACGCACCTCAGGAATCATTAATCATGGAAATCGCTCCAGGACCTCAAAAAGGTGAGCAATAGCCCATGAGACGGGTCGAATCAGCCAAAACGGCGAGTGTCAATGACCTGCACGTAATAGCACCTTGTAGTTCAACAAGCAATGAAATCGCACAGGAACCCCAAAATGGTGAGTAATAGCCCATGAAACGGGCTAGAATCGGGCAAAACAGAGAGTGTTGATGAATGACACATAAGCGCTTCATGGGGTTTAGCAACCATTAAAATCGCTTCGGGACCCCAAAATGGTGATTAATAGTCCACGAAACGGGCCAGAATCAGCGAAAATTGTGAGTGTTAATGACCTACACGTAAGCGCACATTAGGGTTCAGTAACCATAAAATCACTCTGAAACCCCAAATCAATGAGTAATAGCCCATGAAACGGGCCAGAATCAGCCAAAATGGCGAGTGTTGATGAATGACACGTAAGCACACCTTGGGCTTCGGCAACCATAAAAATCGCTCTAGGACCCCAAATTGGTGAGTAGTAGTCCACGAAACGGGGCAGAATCGGCCAAAACAGCGAGTGTCAAAGACCTGCACGTAAGCGCACCTCAGGGTTCAGTAACCATGGAAATTGCTCCTTACCCCAAAACGGTGAGTAATAGTCCATGAAACGGGTCAGAATCGTCAAAGAGGTGAGTGTTGATGAACGATACGTAAGCGCACCTTGGGGTTCAGCAACCATAAAAGTCGCTCTGGGATCCCAAAACAGTGAGTAATAGTCCACGAAATGGGCCCGAATCGGCCAAAATGGCGAGTGTTAATGTCATGCACGTAAGTGCACCATGGGGTCCATAAACCAAGAAAATCGCTTCGGGACCCCAAAACGGTCAGTAATACTCCATGAAACGGGCCAGAATCGGCCAAACCTACGAGTGTTGATGACCGATAGGTAAATGCACCCCGAGGTTCATCAATCGTGGAAATCGCTCCAAGACCTCAAAATGGTGAGTAATAGTCCACGAAATGCTCCAAAATCGGCCAAAACTGCAAGTGTTGATGACCTACACGTAAACGCACCTCAGGAATCATTAATCATGGAAATCGCTCCAGGACCTCAAAAAGATGAGCAATAGCCCATGAGACGGGTCGAATCAGCCAAAACGGCGAGTGTCAATGACCTGCACGTAATAGCACCTTGTAGTTCAACAAGCAATGAAATCGCACAGGAACCCCAAAATGGTGAGTAATAGCCCATGAAACGGGCTAGAATCGGGCAAAACAGAGAGTGTTGATGAATGACACATAAGCGCTTCATGGGGTTTAGCAACCATTAAAATCGCTTCGGGACCCCAAAATGGTGATTAATAGTCCACGAAACGGGCCAGAATCAGCGAAAATTGTGAGTGTTAATGACCTACACGTAAGCGCACATTAGGGTTCAGTAACCATAAAATCACTCTGAAACCCCAAATCAATGAGTAATAGCCCATGAAACGGGCCAGAATCAGCCAAAATGGCGAGTGTTGATGAACGACACGTAAGCACACCTTGGGCTTCGGCAACCATAAAAATCGCTCTGGGACCCCAAATTGGTGAGTAGTAGTCCACGAAACGGGACAGAATCGGCCAAAACAGCGAGTGTTAATGACCTGCACGTAAGCGCACCTCGGGGTTCAGTAACCATGGAAATTGCTCCTTACCCCAAAATGGTGAGTAATAGTCCATGAAATGGGTCAGAATCGTCAAAGAGGTGAGTGTTGATGAACGATACGTAAGCGCACCTTGGGGTTCAGCAACCATAAAAGTCGCTCTGGGATCCCAAAACAGTGAGTAATAGTCCACGAAATGGGCCCGAATCGGCCAAAATGGCGAGTGTTAATGTCATGCACGTAAGCGCACCTTGGGGTCCATAAACCCAGAAAATCGCTTCGGGACCCCAAAACGGTCAGTAATACTCCATGAAACGGGCCAGAATCGGCCAAACCTACGAGTGTTGATGACCGATAGGTAAATGCACCCCGAGGTTCATCAATCGTGGAAATCGCTCCAAGACCTCAAAATGGTGAGTAATAGTCCACGAAATGCGCCAAAATCGGCCAAAACTGCAAGTGTTGATGACCTACACGTAAACGCACCTCAGGTTTCATTAATCATGGAAATCGCTCCAGGACCTCAAAAAGGTGAGCAATAGCCCATGAGACGGGTCGAATCAGCCAAAACGGCGAGTGTCGATGACCTGCACGTAATAGGACCTTGTAGTTCAACAAGCAAGGAAATCGCACAGGAACCCCAAAATGGTGAGTAATAGCCCATGAAACGGGCCAGAATCGGGCAAAACAGAGAGTGTTGATGAATGACACGTAAGCGCTTCATGGGGTTTAGCAACCATTAAAATCGCTTCGGGACCCTAAAATGGTGATTAATAGTCCACGAAACGGGCCAGAATCAGCGAAAATTGTGAGTGTTAATGACCTACACGTAAGCGCACATTAGGGTTCAGTAACCATAAAATCACTCTGAAACCCCAAATCAATGAGTAATAGCCCATGAAACGGGCCAGAATCATCCAAAATGGCGAGTGTTGATGAACGACACGTAAGCACACCTTGGGCTTTGGCAACCATAAAAATCGCTCTGGGACCCCAAATTGGTGAGTAGTAGTCCACGAAACGGGAAAGAATCGGCCAAAACAGCGAGTGTTAATGACCTGCACGTAAGCGCACCTCGGGGTTCAGTAACCATGGAAATTGCTCCTTACCCCAAAATGGTGAGTAATAGTCCATGAAATGGGTCAGAATCGTCAAAGAGGTGAGTGTTGATGAACGATACGTAAGCGCACCTTGGGGTTCAGCAACCATAAAAGTCGCTCTGGGATCCCAAAACAGTGAGTAATAGTCCACGAAATGGGCCCGAATCGGCCAAAATGGCGAGTGTTAATGTCATGCACGTAAGCGCACCTTGGGGTCCATAAACCCAGAAAATCGCTTCGGGACCCCAAAACGGTCAGTAATACTCCATGAAACGGGCCAGAATCGGCCAAACCTACGAGTGTTGATGACCGATAGGTAAATGCACCCCGAGGTTCATCAATCGTGGAAATCGCTCCAAGACCTCAAAATGGTGAGTAATAGTCCACGAAATGCGCCAAAATCGGCCAAAACTGCAAGTGTTGATGACCTACACGTAAACGCACCTCAGGTATCATTAATCATGGAAATCGCTCCAGGACCTCAAAAAGGTGAGCAATAGCCCATGAGACGGGTCGAATCAGCCAAAACGGCGAGTGTCGATGACCTGCACGTAATAGGACCTTGTAGTTCAACAAGCAAGGAAATCGCACAGGAACCCCAAAATGGTGAGTAATAGCCCATGAAACGGGCCAGAATCGGGCAAAACAGAGAGTGTTGATGAATGACACGTAAGCGCTTCATGGGGTTTAGCAACCATTAAAATCGCTTCGGGACCATAAAATGGTGATTAATAGTCCACGAAACGGGCCAGAATCAGCGAAAATTGTGAGTGTTAATGACCTACACGTAAGCGCACATTAGGGTTCAGTAACCATAAAATCACTCTGAAACCCCAAATCAATGAGTAATAGCCCATGAAACGGGCCAGAATCAGCCAAAATGGCGAGTGTTGATGAACGACACGTAAGCACACCTTGGGCTTTGGCAACCATAAAAATCGCTCTGGGACCCCAAATTGGTGAGTAGTAGTCCACGAAACGGGAAAGAATCGGCCAAAACAGCGAGTGTTAATGACCTGCACGTAAGCGCACCTCGGGGTTCAGTAACCATGGAAATTGCTCCTTACCCCAAAATGGTGAGTAATAGTCCATGAAATGGGTCTGAATCGTCAAAGAGGTGAGTGTTGATGAACGATACGTAAGCGCACCTTGGGGTTCAGCAACCATAAAAGTCGCTCTGGGATCCCAAAACAGTGAGTAATAGTCCACGAAATGGGCCCGAATCGGCCAAAATGGCGAGTGTTAATGTCATGCACGTAAGCGCACCATGGGGTCCATAAACCAAGAAAATCGCTTTGGGACCCCAAAACGGTCAGTAATACTCCATGAAATGGGCCAGAATCGGCCAAACCTACGAGTGTTGATGACCGATAGGTAAATGCACCCCGAGGTTCATCAATCATGGAAATCGCTCCAAGACCTCAAAATGGTGAGTAATAGTCCACGAAATGCGCCAAAATCGGCCAAAACTGCAAGTGTTGATGACCTACACGTAAACGCACCTCAGGTATCATTAATCATGGAAATCGCTCCAGGACCTCAAAAAGGTGAGCAATAGCCCATGAGACGGGTCGAATCAGCCAAAACGGCGAGTGTCGATGACCTGCACGTAATAGGACCTTGTAGTTCAACAAGCAAGGAAATCGCACAGGAACCCCAAAATGGTGAGTAATAGCCCATGAAACGGGCCAGAATCGGGCAAAACAGAGAGTGTTGATGAATGACACGTAAGCGCTTCATGGGGTTTAGCAACCATTAAAATCGCTTCGGGACCCCAAAATGGTGATTAATAGTCCACGAAACGGGCCAGAATCAGCGAAAATTGTGAGTGTTGATGACCTACACGTAAGCGCACATTAGGGTTCAGTAACCATGAAATCACTCTGAAACCCCAAATCAATGAGTAATAGCCCATGAAACGGGCCAGAATCAGCCAAAATGGCGAGTGTTGATGAACGACACGTAAGCACACCTTGGGCTTCGGCAACCATAAAAATCGCTCTAGGACCCCAAATTGGTGAGTAGTAGTCCATGAAATGGGACAGAATCGGCCAAAACAGCGAGTGTCAAAGACCTGCACGTAAGCGCAACTCAGGGTTCAGTAACCATGGAAATTGCTCCTTACCCCAAAACGGTGAGTAATAGTCCATGAAACGGGTCAGAATCGTCAAAGAGGTGAGTGTTGATGAACGATACGTAAGCGCACCTTGGGGTTCAGCAACCATAAAAGTCGCTCTGGGATCCCAAAACAGTGAGTAATAGTCCACGAAATGGGCCCGAATCGGCCAAAATGGCGAGTGTTAATGTCATGCACGTAAGCGCACCTTGGGGTCCATAAACCAAGAAAATCGCTTCGGGACCCCAAAACGGTCAGTAATACTCCATGAAACGGGCCAGAATCGGCCAAACCTACGAGTGTTGATGACCGATAGGTAAATGCACCCCGAGGTTCATCAATCGTGGAAATCGCTCCAAGACCTCAAAATGGTGAGTAATAGTCCACGAAATGCGCCAAAATCAGCCAAAACTGCAAGTGTTGATGACCTACACGTAAACGCACCTCAGGTATCATTAATCAAGGAAATCGCTCCAGGACCTCAAAAAGGTGAGCAATAGCCCATGAGACGGGTCGAATCAGCCAAAACGGCGAGTGTCGATGACCGGCACGTAATAGGACCTTGTACTTCAACAAGCAAGGAAATCGCATAGGAACCCCAAAATGGTGAGTAATAGCCCATGAAACGGGCCAAAATCGGGCAAAACAGAGAGTGTTAATGAATGACACGTAAGCGCTTCATGGGGTTTAGCAACCATTAAAATCGCTTCGGGACCCCAAAATGGTGGTTAATAGTCCACGAAACGGGCCAGAATCAGCGAAAATTGTGAGTGTTAATGACCTACAGGTAAGCGCACATTAGGGTTCAGTAACCATAAAATCACTCTGAAACCCCAAATCAATGAGTAATAGCCCGTGAAACGGGCCAGAATCAGCCAAAATGGCGAGTGTTGATGAACGACACGTAAGCACACCTTGGGCTTCGGCAACCATAAAAATCGCTCTAGGACCCCAAATTGGTGAGTAGTAGTCCACGAAACGGGACAGAATCGGCCAAAACAGCGAGTGTCAAAGACCTGCACGTAAGCGCAACTCAGGGTTCAGTAACCATGGAAATTGCTCCTTACCCCAAAACGGTGAGTAATAGTCCATGAAACGGGTCAGAATCGTCAAAGAGGTGAGTGTTGATGAACGATACGTAAGCGCACCTTGGGGTTCAGCAACCATAAAAGTCACTCTGGGATCCCAAAACAGTGAGTAATAGTCCACGAAAATGGGCCCGAATCGGCCAAAATGGCGAGTGTTAATGTCATGCACGTAAGCGCACCATGGGGTCCATAAACCAAGAAAATCGCTTCTGGACCCCAAAACGGTCAGTAATACTCCATGAAACGGGCCAGAATCGGCCAAACCTACGAGTGTTGATGACCGATAGGTAAATGCACCCCGAGGTTCATCAATCGTGGAAATCGCTCCAAGACCTCAAAATGGTGAGTAATAGTCCACGAAATGCTCCAAAATCGGCCAAAACTACAGGTGTTGATGACCTACACGTAAACGCACCTCAGGGATCATTAATCATGGAAATCGCTCCAGGATCTCAAAAAGGTGAGCAATAGCCCATGAGACGGGTCGAATCAGCCAAAACGGCGAGTGTCAATGACCTGCACGTAATAGGACCTTGTAGTTCAACAAGCAAGGAAATCGCACAGGAACCCCAAAATGGTGAGTAATAGCCCATGAAACGGGCCAGAATTGGGCAAAACAGAGAGTGTTGATGAATGACACGTAAGCGCTTCATGGGGTTTAGCAACCATTAGAATCGCTTCGGGACCCCAAAATGGTGATTAATAGTCCACGAAACGGGCCAGAATCAGCGAAAATTGTGAGTGTTAATGACCTACACGTAAGCGCACATTAGGGTTCAGTAACCATAAAATCACTTTGAAACCCCAAATCAATGAGTAATAGCCCATGAAACGGGCCAGAATCAGCCAAAATGGCGAGTGTTGATGAACGACACGTAAGTACACCTTGGGCTTCCGCAACCATAAAAATCGCTCTGGGACCCCAAATTGGTGAGTAGTAGTCCACGAAACGGGACAGAATCGGCCAAAACAGCGAGTGTTAATGACCTGCACGTAAGCGCACCTCGGGGTTCAGTAACCATAGAAATTGCTCCTTACCCCAAAATGGTGAGTAATAGTACATGAAATGGGTCAGAATCGTCAAAGAGGTGAGTGTTGATGAACGATACGTAAGCGCACCTTGGGGTTCAGCAACCATAAAAGTCGCTCTGGGATCCCAAAACAGTGAGTAATAGTCCACGAAATGTGCCCGAATCGGCCAAAATGGCGAGTGTTAATGTCATGCACGTAAGCGCACCATGGGGTCCATAAACCAAGAAAATCGCTTCGGGACCCCAAAACGGTCAGTAATACTCCATGAAACACCGGCCAATCCTACGAGTGTTGATGACCGATAGGTAAATGCACCCCGAGGTTCATCAATCGTGGAAATCGCTCCAAGACCTCAAAATGGTGAGTAATAGTCCACGAAATGCGCCAAAATCGGCCAAAACTGCAAGTGTTGATGTCCTACACGTAAACGCACCTCAGGTATCATTAATCATGGAAATCGCTCCAGGACCTCAAAAAGGTGAGCAATAGCCCATGAAACGGGTCGAATCAGCCAAAACGGCGAGTGTCGATGACCTGCACGTAATAGGACCTTGTAGTTCAACAAGCAAGGAAATCGCACAGGAACCCCAAAATGGTGAGTAATAGCCCATGAAACGGGCCAGAATAGGGTAAAACAGAGAGTGTTGATGAATGACACGTAAGCGCTTCATGGGGTTTAGCAACCATTAAAATCGCTTCGGGACCCCAAAATGGTGATTAATAGTCCACGAAACGGGCCAGAATCAGCGAAAATTTTGAGTGTTAATGACCTACACGTAAGCGCACATTAGGGTTCAGTAACCATAAAATCACTCTGAAACCCCAAATCAATGAGTAATAGCCCATGAAACGGGCCAGAATCAGCCAAAATGGCGAGTGTTGATGAACGACACGTAAGCACAACTTGGGCTACGGCAACCATAAAAATCGCTCTAGGTCCCCAAATTGGTGAGTAGTAGTCCACGAAACGGGACAGACTCGGCCAAAACAGCGAGTGTCAATGACCTGCACGTAAGCGCACCTCAGGGTTCAGTAACCATGGAAATTGCTCCTTACCCCAAAACGGTGAGTAATAGTCCATGAAACGGGTCAGAATCGTCAAAGAGGTGAGTGTTGATGAACGATACGTAAGCGCACCTTGGGGTTCAGCAACCATAAAAGTCGCTCTGGGATCCCAAAACAGTGAGTAATAGTCCACGAAATGTGCCCGAATCGGCCAAAATGGCGAGTGTTAATGTCATGCACGTAAGCGCACCATGGGGTCCATAAACCAAGAAAATCGCTTCGGGACCCCAAAACGGTCAGTAATACTCCATGAAACACCGGCCAATCCTACGAGTGTTGATGACCGATAGGTAAATGCACCCCGAGGTTCATCAATCGTGGAAATCGCTCCAAGACCTCAAAATGGTGAGTAATAGTCCACGAAATGCGCCAAAATCGGCCAAAACTGCAAGTGTTGATGTCCTACACGTAAACACACCTCAGGTATCATTAATCATGGAAATCGCTCCAGGACCTCAAAAAGGTGAGCAATAGCCCATGAAACGGGTCGAATCAGCCAAAACGGCGAGTGTCGATGACCTGCACGTAATAGGACCTTGTAGTTCAACAAGCAAGGAAATCGCACAGGAACCCCAAAATGGTGAGTAATAGCCCATGAAACGGGCCAGAATAGGGCAAAACAGAGAGTGTTGATGAATGACACGTAAGCGCTTCATGGGGTTTAGCAACCATTAAAATCGCTTCGGGACCCCAAAATGGTGATTAATAGTCCACGAAACGGGCCAGAATCAGCGAAAATTTTGAGTGTTAATGACCTACACGTAAGCGCACATTAGGGTTCAGTAACCATAAAATCACTCTGAAACCCCAAATCAATGAGTAATAGCCCATGAAACGGGCCAGAATCAGCCAAAATGGCGAGTGTTGATGAACGACACGTAAGCACAACTTGGGCTACGGCAACCATAAAAATCGCTCTAGGGCCCCAAATTGGTGAGTAGTAGTCCATGAAACGGGACAGACTCGGCCAAAACAGCGAGTGTCAATGACCTGCACGTAAGCGCACCTCAGGGTTCAGTAACCATGGAAATTGCTCCTTACCCCAAAACGGTGAGTAATAGTCCATGAAACGGGTCAGAATCGTCAAAGAGGTGAGTGTTGATGAACGATACGTAAGCGCACCTTGGGGTTCAGCAACCATAAAAGTCGCTCTGGGATCCCAAAACAGTGAGTAATAGTCCACGAAATGTGCCCGAATCGGCCAAAATGGCGAGTGTTAATGTCATGCACGTAAGCGCACCTTGGGGTCCATAAACCCAGAAAATCGCTTCGGGACCCCAAAACGGTCAGTAATACTCCATGAAACGCCGGCCAAACCTATGAGTGTTGATGACCGATAGGTAAATGCACCCCGAGGTTCATCAATCGTGGAAATCGCTCCAAGACCTCAAAATGGTGAGTAATAGTCCACGAAATGCGCCAAAATCGGCCAAAACTGCAAGTGTTGATGACCTACACGTAAACGCACCTCATTGATCATTAATCATGAAAATCGCTCCAGGACCTCAAAAAGGTGAGCAATAGCCCATGAGACGGGTCGAATCAGCCAAAACGGCGAGTGTCAATGACCTGCAAGTAATAGGACCTTGTAGTTCAACAAGCAAGGAAATCGCACAGGAACCCCAAAATGGTGAGTAATAGCCCATGAAACGGGCCAGAATTGGGCAAAACAGAGAGTGTTGATGAATGACACGTAAGCGCTTCATGGGGTTTAGCAACCATTAGAATCGCTTCGGGACCCCAAAATGGTGATTAATAGTCCACGAAACGGGCCAGAATCAGCGAAAATTGTGAGTGTTAATGACCTACACGTAAGCGCACGTTAGGGTTCAGTAACCATAAAATCACTCTGAAACCCCAAATCAATGAGTAATAGCCCATGAAACGGGCCAGAATCAGCCAAAATGGCGAGTGTTGATGAACGACACGTAAGTACACCTTGGGCTTCCGCAACCATAAAAATCGCTCTGGGACCCCAAATTGGTGAGTAGTAGTCCACGAAACGGGACAGAATCGGCCAAAACAGCGAGTGTTAATGACCTGCACGTAAGCGCACCTCGGGGTTCAGTAACCATAGAAATTGCTCCTTACCCCAAAATGGTGAGTAATAGTACATGAAATGGGTCAGAATCGTCAAAGAGGTGAGTGTTGATGAACGATACGTAAGCGCACCTTGGGGTTCAGCAACCATAAAAGTCGCTCTGGGATCCCAAAACAGTGAGTAATAGTCCACGAAATGTGCCCGAATCGGCCAAAATGGCGAGTGTTAATGTCATGCACGTAAGCGCACCATGGGGTCCATAAACCAAGAAAATCGCTTCGGGACCCCAAAACGGTCAGTAATACTCCATGAAACACCGGCCAATCCTACGAGTGTTGATGACCGATAGGTAAATGCACCCCGAGGTTCATCAATCGTGGAAATCGCTCCAAGACCTCAAAATGGTGAGTAATAGTCCACGAAATGCGCCAAAATCGGCCAAAACTGCAAGTGTTGATGTCCTACACGTAAACGCACCTCAGGTATCATTAATCATGGAAATCGCTCCAGGACCTCAAAAAGGTGAGCAATAGCCCATGAAACGGGTCGAATCAGCCAAAACGGCGAGTGTCGATGACCTGCACGTAATAGGACCTTGTAGTTCAACAAGCAAGGAAATCGAACAGGAACCCCAAAATGGTGAGTAATAGCCCATGAAACGGGCCAGAATAGGGCAAAACAGAGAGTGTTGATGAATGACACGTAAGCGCTTCATGGGGTTTAGCAACCATTAAAATCGCTTCGGGACCCCAAAATGGTGATTAATAGTCCACGAAACGGGCCAGAATCAGCGAAAATTTTGAGTGTTAATGACCTACACGTAAGCGCACATTAGGGTTCAGTAACCATAAAATCACTCTGAAACCCCAAATCAATGAGTAATAGCCCATGAAACGGGCCAGAATCAGCCAAAATGGCGAGTGTTGATGAACGACACGTAAGCACAACTTGGGCTACGGCAACCATAAAAATCGCTCTAGGGCCCCAAATTGGTGAGTAGTAGTCCACGAAACGGGACAGACTCGGCCAAAACAGCGAGTGTCAATGACCTGCACGTAAGCGCACCTCAGGGTTCAGTAACCATGGAAATTGCTCCTTACCCCAAAACGGTGAGTAATAGTCCATGAAACGGGTCAGAATCGTCAAAGAGGTGAGTGTTGATGAACGATACGTAAGCGCACCTTGGGGTTCAGCAACCATAAAAGTCGCTCTGGGATCCCAAAACAGTGAGTAATAGTCCACGAAATGTGCCCGAATCGGCCAAAATGGCGAGTGTTAATGTCATGCACGTAAGCGCACCTTGGGGTCCATAAACCCAGAAAATCGCTTCGGGACCCCAAAACGGTCAGTAATACTCCATGAAACGCCGGCCAAACCTATGAGTGTTGATGACCGATAGGTAAATGCACCCCGAGGTTCATCAATCGTGGAAATCGCTCCAAGACCTCAAAATGGTGAGTAATAGTCCACGAAATGCGCCAAAATCGGCCAAAACTGCAAGTGTTGATGACCTACACGTAAACGCACCTCATTGATCATTAATCATGAAAATCGCTCCAGGACCTCAAAAAGGTGAGCAATAGCCCATGAGACGGGTCGAATCAGCCAAAACGGCGAGTGTCAATGACCTGCAAGTAATAGGACCTTGTAGTTCAACAAGCAAGGAAATCGCACAGGAACCCCAAAATGGTGAGTAATAGCCCATGAAACGGGCCAGAATTGGGCAAAACAGAGAGTGTTGATGAATGACACGTAAGCGCTTCATGGGGTTTAGCAACCATTAGAATCGCTTCGGGACCCCAAAATGGTGATTAATAGTCCACGAAACGGGCCAGAATCAGCGAAAATTGTGAGTGTTAATGACCTACACGTAAGCGCACGTTAGGGTTCAGTAACCATAAAATCACTCTGAAACCCCAAATCAATGAGTAATAGCCCATGAAACGGGCCAGAATCAGCCAAAATGGCGAGTGTTGATGAACGACACGTAAGTACACCTTGGGCTTCCGCAACCATAAAAATCGCTCTGGGACCCCAAATTGGTGAGTAGTAGTCCACGAAACGGGACAGAATCGGCCAAAACAGCGAGTGTTAATGACCTGCACGTAAGCGCACCTCGGGGTTCAGTAACCATAGAAATTGCTCCTTACCCCAAAATGGTGAGTAATAGTACATGAAATGGGTCAGAATCGTCAAAGAGGTGAGTGTTGATGAACGATACGTAAGCGCACCTTGGGGTTCAGCAACCATAAAAGTCGCTCTGGGATCCCAAAACAGTGAGTAATAGTCCACGAAATGTGCCCGAATCGGCCAAAATGGCGAGTGTTAATGTCATGCACGTAAGCGCACCATGGGGTCCATAAACCAAGAAAATCGCTTCGGGACCCCAAAACGGTCAGTAATACTCCATGAAACACCGGCCAATCCTACGAGTGTTGATGACCGATAGGTAAATGCACCCCGAGGTTCATCAATCGTGGAAATCGCTCCAAGACCTCAAAATGGTGAGTAATAGTCCACGAAATGCGCCAAAATCGGCCAAAACTGCAAGTGTTGATGTCCTACACGTAAACGCACCTCAGGTATCATTAATCATGGAAATCGCTCCAGGACCTCAAAAAGGTGAGCAATAGCCCATGAAACGGGTCGAATCAGCCAAAACGGCGAGTGTCGATGACCTGCACGTAATAGGACCTTGTAGTTCAACAAGCAAGGAAATCGCACAGGAACCCCAAAATGGTGAGTAATAGCCCATGAAACGGGCCAGAATAGGGCAAAACAGAGAGTGTTGATGAATGACACGTAAGCGCTTCATGGGGTTTAGCAACCATTAAAATCGCTTCGGGACCCCAAAATGGTGATTAATAGTCCACGAAACGGGCCAGAATCAGCGAAAATTTTGAGTGTTAATGACCTACACGTAAGCGCACATTAGGGTTCAGTAACCATAAAATCCCTCTGAAACCCCAAATCAATGAGTAATAGCCCATGAAACGGGCCAGAATCAGCCAAAATGGCGAGTGTTGATGAACGACACGTAAGCACAACTTGGGCTACGGCAACCATAAAAATCGCTCTAGGGCCCCAAATTGGTGAGTAGTAGTCCACGAAATGGGACAGACTCGGCCAAAACAGCGAGTGTCAATGACCTGCATGTAAGCGCACCTCAGGGTTCAGTAACCATGGAAATTGCTCCTTACCCCAAAACGGTGAGTAATAGTCCATGAAACGGGTCAGAATCGTCAAAGAGGTGAGTGTTGATGAACGATACGTAAGCGCACCTTGGGGTTCAGCAACCATAAAAGTCGCTCTGGGATCCCAAAACAGTGAGTAATAGTCCACGAAATGTGCCCGAATCGGCCAAAATGGCGAGTGTTAATGTCATGCACGTAAGCGCACCTTGGGGTCCATAAACCCAGAAAATCGCTTCGGGACCCCAAAACGGTCAGTAATACTCCATGAAACGCCGGCCAAACCTACGAGTGTTGATGACCGATAGGTAAATGCACCCCGAGGTTCATCAATCGTGGAAATCGCTCCAAGACCTCAAAATGGTGAGTAATAGTCCACGAAATGCGCCAAAATCGGCCAAAACTGCAAGTGTTGATGACCTACACGTAAACGCACCTCATTGATCATTAATCATGGAAATCGCTCCAGGACCTCAAAAAGGTGAGCAATAGCCCATGAGACGGGTCGAATCAGCCAAAACGGCGAGTGTCAATGACCTGCAAGTAATAGGACCTTGTAGTTCAACAAGCAAGGAAATCGCACAGGAACCCCAAAATGGTGAGTAATAGCCCATGAAACGGGCCAGAATTGGGCAAAACAGAGAGTGTTGATGAATGACACGTAAGCGCTTCATGGGGTTTAGCAACCATTAGAATCGCTTCGGGACCCCAAAATGGTGATTAATAGTCCACGAAACGGGCCAGAATCAGCGAAAATTGTGAGTGTTAATGACCTACACGTAAGCGCACGTTAGGGTTCAGTAACCATAAAATCACTCTGAAACCCCAAATCAATGAGTAATAGCCCATGAAACGGGCCAGAATCAGCCAAAATGGCGAGTGTTGATGAACGACACGTAAGTACACCTTGGGCTTCCGCAACCATAAAAATCGCTCTGGGACCCCAAATTGGTGAGTAGTAGTCCACGAAACGGGACAGAATCGGCCAAAACAGCGAGTGTTAATGACCTGCACGTAAGCGCACCTCGGGGTTCAGTAACCATAGAAATTGCTCCTTACCCCAAAATGGTGAGTAATAGTACATGAAATGGGTCAGAATCGTCAAAGAGGTGAGTGTTGATGAACGATACGTAAGCGCACCTTGGGGTTCAGCAACCATAAAAGTCGCTCTGGGATCCCAAAACAGTGAGTAATAGTCCACGAAATGTGCCCGAATCGGCCAAAATGGCGAGTGTTAATGTCATGCACGTAAGCGCACCATGGGGTCCATAAACCAAGAAAATCGCTTCGGGACCCCAAAACGGTCAGTAATACTCCATGAAACACCGGCCAATCCTACGAGTGTTGATGACCGATAGGTAAATGCACCCCGAGGTTCATCAATCGTGGAAATCGCTCCAAGACCTCAAAATGGTGAGTAATAGTCCACGAAATGCGCCAAAATCGGCCAAAACTGCAAGTGTTGATGTCCTACACGTAAACGCACCTCAGGTATCATTAATCATGGAAATCGCTCCAGGACCTCAAAAAGGTGAGCAATAGCCCATGAAACGGGTCGAATCAGCCAAAACGGCGAGTGTCGATGACCTGCACGTAATAGGACCTTGTAGTTCAACAAGCAAGGAAATCGAACAGGAACCCCAAAATGGTGAGTAATAGCCCATGAAACGGGCCAGAATAGGGCAAAACAGAGAGTGTTGATGAATGACACGTAAGCGCTTCATGGGGTTTAGCAACCATTAAAATCGCTTCGGGACCCCAAAATGGTGATTAATAGTCCACGAAACGGGCCAGAATCAGCGAAAATTTTGAGTGTTAATGACCTACACGTAAGCGCACATTAGGGTTCAGTAACCATAAAATCACTCTGAAACCCCAAATCAATGAGTAATAGCCCATGAAACGGGCCAGAATCAGCCAAAATGGCGAGTGTTGATGAACGACACGTAAGCACAACTTGGGCTACGGCAACCATAAAAATCGCTCTAGGGCCCCAAATTGGTGAGTAGTAGTCCACGAAACGGGACAGACTCGGCCAAAACAGCGAGTGTCAATGACCTGCACGTAAGCGCACCTCAGGGTTCAGTAACCATGGAAATTGCTCCTTACCCCAAAACGGTGAGTAATAGTCCATGAAACGGGTCAGAATCGTCAAAGAGGTGAGTGTTGATGAACGATACGTAAGCGCACCTTGGGGTTCAGCAACCATAAAAGTCGCTCTGGGATCCCAAAACAGTGAGTAATAGTCCACGAAATGGGCCCGAATCGGCCAAAATGGCGAGTGTTAATGTCATGCACGTAAGCGCACCTTGGGGTCCATAAACCCAGAAAATCGCTTCGGGACCCCAAAACGGTCAGTAATACTCCATGAAACACCGGCCAAACCTACGAGTGTTGATGACCGATAGGTAAATGCACCCCGAGGTTCATCAATCGTGGAAATCGCTCCAAGACCTCAAAATGGTGAGTAATAGTCCACGAAATGCGCCAAAATCGGCCAAAACTGCAAGTGTTGATGACCTACACGTAAACGCACCTCAGGTATCATTAATCATGGAAATCGCTCCAGGACCTCAAAAAGGTGAGCAATAGCCCATGAAACGGGTCGAATCAGCCAAAACGGCGAGTGTCGATGACCTGCACGTAATAGGACCTTGTAGTTCAACAAGCAAGGAAATCGCACAGGAACCCCAAAATGGTGAGTAATAGCCCATGAAACGGGCCAGAATAGGGCAAAACAGAGAGTGTTGATGAATGACACGTAAGCGCTTCACGGGGTTTAGCAACCATTAAAATCGCTTCGGGACCCCAAAATGGTGATTAGTAGTCCACGAAACGGGCCAGAATCAGCGAAAATTTTGAGTGTTAATGACCTACACGTAAGCGCACATTAGGGTTCAGTAACCATAAAATCACTCTGAAACCCCAAATCAATGAGTAATAGCCCATGAAACGGGCCAGAATCAGCCAAAATGGCGAGTGTTGATGAACGACACGTAAGCACAACTTGGGCTACGGCAACCATAAAAATCGCTCTAGGGCCCCAAATTGGTGAGTAGTAGTCCACGAAACGGGACAGACTCGGCCAAAACAGCGAGTGTCAATGACCTGCATGTAAGCGCACCTTAGGGTTCAGTAACCATGGAAATTGCTCCTTACCCCAAAACGGTGAGTAATAGTCCATGAAACGGGTCAGAATCGTCAAAGAGGTGAGTGTTGATGAACGATACGTAAGCGCACCTTGGGGTTCAGCAACCATAAAAGTCGCTCTGGGATCCCAAAACAGTGAGTAATAGTCCACGAAATGGGCCCGAATCGGCCAAAATGGCGATTGTTAATGTCATGCACGTAAGCGCACCTTGGGGTCCATAAACCCAGAAAATCGCTTCGGGACCCCAAAACGGTCAGTAATACTCCATGAAACGCCGGCCAAACCTACGAGTGTTGATGACCGATAGGTAAATGCACCCCGAGGTTCATCAATCGTGGAAATCGCTCCAAGACCTCAAAATGGTGAGTAATAGTCCACGAAATGCGCCAAAATCGGCCAAAACTGCAAGTGTTGATGACCTACACGTAAACGCACCTCAGGTATCATTAATCATGGAAATCGCTCCAGGACCTCAAAAAGGTGAGCAATAGCCCATGAAACGGGTCGAATCAGCCAAAACGGCGAGTGTCGATGACCTGCATGTAATAGGACCTTGTAGTTCAACAAGCAAGGAAATCGCACAGGAACCCCAAAATGGTGAGTAATAGCCCATGAAACGGGCCAGAATAGGGCAAAACAGAGAGTGTTGATGAATGACACGTAAGCGCTTCATGGGGTTTAGCAACCATTAAAATCGCTTCGGGACCCCAAAATGGTGATTAATAGTCCATGAAACGGGCCAGAATCAGCGAAAATTTTGAGTGTTAATGACCTACACGTAAGCGCACATTAGGGTTCAGTAACCATAAAATCACTCTGAAACCCCAAATCAATGAGTAATAGCCCATGAAACGGCCAGAATCAGCCAAAATGGCGAGTGTTGATGAACGACACGTAAGCACAACTTGGGCTACGGCAACCATAAAAATCGCTCTAGGGCCCCAAATTGGTGAGTAGTAGTCCACAAAACGGGACAGACTCGGCCAAAACAGCGAGTGTCAATGACCTGCACGTAAGCGCACCTCAGGGTTCAGTAACCATGGAAATTGCTCCTTACCCCAAAACGGTGAGTAATAGTCCATGAAACGGGTCAGAATCGTCAAAGAGGTGAGTGTTGATGAATGATACGTAAGCGCACCTTGGGGTTCAGCAACCATAAAAGTCGCTCTGGGATCCCAAAACAGTGAGTAATAGTCCACGAAACGGGCCCGAATCGGCCAAAATGGCGAGTGTTAATGTCATGCACGTAAGCGCACCATGGGGTCCATAAACCAAGAAAATCGCTTCGGGACCCCAAAACGGTCAGTAATACTCCATGAAACGGGCCAGAATCGGCCAAACCTACGAGTGTTGATGACCGATAGGTAAATGCACCCCGAAGTTCATCAATCGTGGAAATCGCTCCAAGACCTGAAAATGGTGAGTAATAGTCCACGAAATGCTCCAAAATAGGCCAAAACTACAAGTGTTGATGACCTACACGTAAGCGCACCTCAGGGATCATTAATCATGGAAATCGCTCCAGGACCTCAAAAAGGTGAGCAATAGCCCATGAGACGGGTCGAATCTGCCAAAACGGCGAGTGTCAATGACCTGCACGTAATAGGACCTTGTAGTTCAACAAGCAAGGAAATCGCACAGGAACCCCAAAATGGTGAGTAATAGCCCATGAAACGGGCCAGAATCGGGCAAAACAGAGAGTGTTGATGAATGACACGTAAGCGCTTCATGGGGTTTAGCAACCATTAAAATCGCTTCGGGACCCCAAAATGGTGATTAATAGTCCACGAAACGGGCCAGAATCAGCGAAAATTGTGAGTGTTAATGACCTACACGTAAGCGCACATTAGGGTTCAGTAACGATAAAATCACTCTGAAACCCCAAATCAATGAGTAATAGCCCATGAAACGGGCCAGAATCAGCCAAAATGGCGAGTGTTGATGAACGACACGTAAGTACACCTTGGGCTTCCGCAACCATAAAAATCGCTCTGGGACCCCAAATTGGTGAGTAGTAGTCCACGAAACGGGACAGAATCGGCCAAAACAGCGAGTGTTAATGACCTGCACGTAAGCGCACCTCGGGGTTCAGTAACCATGGAAATTGCTCCTTACCCCAAAATGGTGAGTAATAGTACATGAAATGGGTCAGAATCGTCAAAGAGGTGAGTGTTGATGAACGATACGTAAGCGCACCTTGGGGTTCAGCAACCATAAAAGTCGCTCTGGGATCCCAAAACAGTGAGTAATAGTCCACGAAATGTGCCCGAATCGGCCAAAATGGCGAGTGTTAATGTCATGCATGTAAGCGCACCATGGGGTCCATAAACCAAGAAAATCGCTTCGGGACCCCAAAACGGTCAGTAATACTCCATGAAACGGGCCAGAATCGGCCAAACCTACAAGTGTTGATGACCGATAGGTAAATGCACCCCGAGGTTCATCAATCGTGGAAATCGCTCCAAGACCTCAAAATGGTGAGTAATAGTCCACGAAATGCTCCAAAATCGGCCAAAACTGCAAGTGTTGATGACCTACACGTAAACGCACCTCAGGGATCATTAATCATGGAAATCGCTCCAGGACCTCAAAAAGGTGAGCAATAGCCCATGAGATGGGTCGAATCAGCCAAAACGGCGAGTGTCAATGACCTGCACGTAATAGGACCTTGTAGTTCAACAAGCAAGGAAATCGCACAGGAACCCCAAAATGGTGAGTAATATCCCATGTAACGGGCCAGAATCGGGCAAAACAGAGAGTGTTGATGAATGACACATAAGCGCTTCATGGGGTTTAGCAACCATTAAAATCGCTTCGGGACCCCAAAATGGTGATTAATAGTCCACGAAACGGGCCAGAATCAGCGAAAATTTTGAGTGTTAATGACCTACACGTAAGCGCACATTAGGGTTCAGTAACCATAAAATCACTCTGAAACCCCAAATCAATGAGTAATAGCCCATGAAACGGGCCAGAATCAGCCAAAATGGCGAGTGTTGATGAACGACACGTAAGCACAACTTGGGCTACGGCAACCATAAAAATCGCTCTAGGGCCCCAAATTGGTGAGTAGTAGTCCACGAAACGGGACAGACTCGGCCAAAACAGCGAGTGTCAATGACCTGCACGTAAGCGCACCTCTGGGTTCTGTAACCATGGAAATTGCTCCTTACCCCAAAACGGTGAGTAATAGTCCATGAAACGGGTCAGAATCGTCAAAGAGGTGAGTGTTGATGAACGATACGTAAGCGCACCTTGGGGTTCAGCAACCATAAAAGTCGCTCTGGGATCCCAAAACAGTAAGTAATAGTCCACGAAACGGGCCCGAATCGGCCAAAATGGCGAGTGTTAATGTCATGCACGTAAGCGCACCATGGGGTCCATAAACCAAGAAAATCGCTTCGGGACCCCAAAACGGTCAGTAATACTCCATGAAACGGGCCAGAATCGGCCAAACCTACGAGTGTTGATGACCGATAGGTAAATGCACCCCGAGGTTCATCAATCGTGGAAATCGCTCCAAGACCTCAAAATGGTGAGTAATAGTCCACGAAATGCGCCAAAATCGGCCAAAACTGCAAGTGTTGATGACCTACACGTAAACGCACCTCAGGTATCATTAATCATGGAAATCGCTCCAGGACCTCAAAAAGGTGAGCAATAGCCCATGAAACGGGTCGAATCAGCCAAAACGGCGAGTGTCGATGACCTGCACGTAATAGGACCTTGTAGTTCAACAAGCAAGGAAATCGCACAGGAACCCCAAAATGGTGAGTAATAGCCCATGAAACGGGCCAGAATAGGGCAAAACAGAGAGTGTTGATGAATGACACGTAAGCGCTTCACGGGGTTTAGCAACCATTAAAATCGCTTCGGGACCCCAAAATGGTGATTAATAGTCCACGAAACGGGCCAGAATCAGCGAAAATTGTGAGTGTTAATGACCTACACGTAAGCGCACATTAGGGTTCAGTAACGATAAAATCACTCTGAAACCCCAAATCAATGAGTAATAGCCCATGAAACGGGCCAGAATCAGCCAAAATGGCGAGTGTTGATGAACGACACGTAAGTACACCTTGGGCTTCCGCAACCATAAAAATCGCTCTGGGACCCCAAATTGGTGAGTAGTAGTCCACGAAACGGGACAGAATCGGCCAAAACAGCGAGTGTTAATGACCTGCACGTAAGCGCACCTCGGGGTTCAGTAACCATGGAAATTGCTCCTTACCCCAAAATGGTGAGTAATAGTACATGAAATGGGTCAGAATCGTCAAAGAGGTGAGTGTTGATGAACGATACGTAAGCGCACCTTGGGGTTCAGCAACCATAAAAGTCGCTCTGGGATCCCAAAACAGTGAGTAATAGTCCAGGAAATGTGCCCGAATCGGCCAAAATGGCGAGTGTTAATGTCATGCATGTAAGCGCACCATGGGGTCCATAAACCCAGAAAATCGCTTCGGGACCCCAAAACGGTCAGTAATACTCCATGAAACGGGCCAGAATCGGCCAAACCTACAAGTGTTGATGACCGATAGGTAAATGCACCCCGAGGTTCATCAATCGTGGAAATCGCTCCAAGACCTCAAAATGGTGAGTAATAGTCCACGAAATGCTCCAAAATCGGCCAAAACTGCAAGTGTTGATGACCTACACGTAAACGCACCTCAGGGATCATTAATCATGGAAATCGCTCCAGGACCTCAAAAAGGTGAGCAATAGCCCATGAGATGGGTCGAATCAGCCAAAACGGCGAGTGTCAATGACCTGCACGTAATAGGACCTTGTAGTTCAACAAGCAAGGAAATCGCACAGGAACCCCAAAATGGTGAGTAATATCCCATGTAACGGGCCAGAATCGGGCAAAACAAAGAGTGTTGATGAATGACACATAAGCGCTTCATGGGGTTTAGCAACCATTAAAATCGCTTCGGGACCCCAAAATGGTGATTAATAGTCCACGAAACGGGCCAGAATCAGCGAAAATTTTGAGTGTTAATGACCTACACGTAAGCGCACATTAGGGTTCAGTAACCATAAAATCACTCTGAAACCCCAAATCAATGAGTAATAGCCCATGAAACGGGCCAGAATCAGCCAAAATGGCGAGTGTTGATGAACGACACGTAAGCACAACTTGGGCTACGGCAACCATAAAAATCGCTCTAGGGCCCCAAATTGGTGAGTAGTAGTCCACGAAACGGGACAGACTCGGCCAAAACAGCGAGTGTCAATGACCTGCACGTAAGCGCACCTCTGGGTTCTGTAACCATGGAAATTGCTCCTTACCCCAAAACGGTGAGTAATAGTCCATGAAACGGGTCAGAATCGTCAAAGAGGTGAGTGTTGATGAACGATACGTAAGCGCACCTTGGGGTTCAGCAACCATAAAAGTCGCTCTGGGATCCCAAAACAGTAAGTAATAGTCCACGAAACGGACCCGAATCGGCCAAAATGGCGAGTGTTAATGTCATGCACGTAAGCGCACCATGGGGTCCATAAACCAAGAAAATCGCTTCGGGACCCCAAAACGGTCAGTAATACTCCATGAAACGGGCCAGAATCGGCCAAACCTACGAGTGTTGATGACCGATAGGTAAATGCACCCCGAGGTTCATAAATCGTGGAAATCGCTCCAAGACCTCAAAATGGTGAGTAATAGTCCACGAAATGCGCCAAAATCGGCCAAAACTGCAAGTGTTGATGACCTACACGTAAACGCACCTCAGGTATCATTAATCATGGAAATCGCTCCAGGACCTCAAAAAGGTGAGCAATAGCCCATGAAACGGGTCGAATCAGCCAAAACGGCGAGTGTCGATGACCTGCACGTAATAGGACCTTGTAGTTCAACAAGCAAGGAAATCGCACAGGAACCCCAAAATGGTGAGTAATAGCCCATGAAACGGGCCAGAATAGGGCAAAACAGAGAGTGTTGATGAATGACACGTAAGCGCTTCATGGGGTTTAGCAACCATTAAAATCGCTTCGGGACCCCAAAATGGTGATTAATAGTCCACGAAACGGGCCAGAATCAGCGAAAATTTTGAGTGTTAATGACCTACACGTAAGCGCACATTAGGGTTCAGTAACCATAAAATCACTCTGAAACCCCAAATCAATGAGTAATAGCCCATGAAACGGGCCAGAATCAGCCAAAATGGCGAGTGTTGATGAACGACACGTAAGCACAACTTGGGCTACGGCAACCATAAAAATCGCTCTAGGGCCCCAAATTGGTGAGTAGTAGTCCATGAAACGGGACAGACTCGGCCAAAACAGCGAGTGTCAATGACCTGCACGTAAGCGCACCTCAGGGTTCAGTAACCATGGAAATTGCTCCTTACCCCAAAACGGTGAGTAATAGTCCATGAAACGGGTCAGAATCGTCAAAGAGGTGAGTGTTGATGAACGATACGTAAGCGCACCTTGGGGTTCAGCAACCATAAAAGTCGCTCTGGGATCCCAAAACAGTGAGTAATAGTCCACGAAATGTGCCCGAATCGGCCAAAATGGCGAGTGTTAATGTCATGCACGTAAGCGCACCTTGGGGTCCATAAACCCAGAAAATCGCTTCGGGACCCCAAAACGGTCAGTAATACTCCATGAAACGCCGGCCAAACCTATGAGTGTTGATGACCGATAGGTAAATGCACCCCGAGGTTCATCAATCGTGGAAATCGCTCCAAGACCTCAAAATGGTGAGTAATAGTCCACGAAATGCGCCAAAATCGGCCAAAACTGCAAGTGTTGATGACCTACACGTAAACGCACCTCATTGATCATTAATCATGAAAATCGCTCCAGGACCTCAAAAAGGTGAGCAATAGCCCATGAGACGGGTCGAATCAGCCAAAACGGCGAGTGTCAATGACCTGCAAGTAATAGGACCTTGTAGTTCAACAAGCAAGGAAATCGCACAGGAACCCCAAAATGGTGAGTAATAGCCCATGAAACGGGCCAGAATTGGGCAAAACAGAGAGTGTTGATGAATGACACGTAAGCGCTTCATGGGGTTTAGCAACCATTAGAATCGCTTCGGGACCCCAAAATGGTGATTAATAGTCCACGAAACGGGCCAGAATCAGCGAAAATTGTGAGTGTTAATGACCTACACGTAAGCGCACGTTAGGGTTCAGTAACCATAAAATCACTCTGAAACCCCAAATCAATGAGTAATAGCCCATGAAACGGGCCAGAATCAGCCAAAATGGCGAGTGTTGATGAACGACACGTAAGTACACCTTGGGCTTCCGCAACCATAAAAATCGCTCTGGGACCCCAAATTGGTGAGTAGTAGTCCACGAAACGGGACAGAATCGGCCAAAACAGCGAGTGTTAATGACCTGCACGTAAGCGCACCTCGGGGTTCAGTAACCATAGAAATTGCTCCTTACCCCAAAATGGTGAGTAATAGTACATGAAATGGGTCAGAATCGTCAAAGAGGTGAGTGTTGATGAACGATACGTAAGCGCACCTTGGGGTTCAGCAACCATAAAAGTCGCTCTGGGATCCCAAAACAGTGAGTAATAGTCCACGAAATGTGCCCGAATCGGCCAAAATGGCGAGTGTTAATGTCATGCACGTAAGCGCACCATGGGGTCCATAAACCAAGAAAATCGCTTCGGGACCCCAAAACGGTCAGTAATACTCCATGAAACACCGGCCAATCCTACGAGTGTTGATGACCGATAGGTAAATGCACCCCGAGGTTCATCAATCGTGGAAATCGCTCCAAGACCTCAAAATGGTGAGTAATAGTCCACGAAATGCGCCAAAATCGGCCAAAACTGCAAGTGTTGATGTCCTACACGTAAACGCACCTCAGGTATCATTAATCATGGAAATCGCTCCAGGACCTCAAAAAGGTGAGCAATAGCCCATGAAACGGGTCGAATCAGCCAAAACGGCGAGTGTCGATGACCTGCACGTAATAGGACCTTGTAGTTCAACAAGCAAGGAAATCGCACAGGAACCCCAAAATGGTGAGTAATAGCCCATGAAACGGGCCAGAATAGGGCAAAACAGAGAGTGTTGATGAATGACACGTAAGCGCTTCATGGGGTTTAGCAACCATTAAAATCGCTTCGGGACCCCAAAATGGTGATTAATAGTCCATGAAACGGGCCAGAATCAGCGAAAATTTTGAGTGTTAATGACCTACACGTAAGCGCACATTAGGGTTCAGTAACCATAAAATCACTCTGAAACCCCAAATCAATGAGTAATAGCCCATGAAACGGCCAGAGTCAGCCAAAATGGCGAGTGTTGATGAACGACACGTAAGCACAACTTGGGCTACGGCAACCATAAAAATCGCTCTAGGGCCCCAAATTGGTGAGTAGTAGTCCACGAAACGGGACAGACTCGGCCAAAACAGCGAGTGTCAATGACCTGCACGTAAGCGCACCTCAGGGTTCAGTAACCATGGAAATTGCTCCTTACCCCAAAACGGTGAGTAATAGTCCATGAAACGGGTCAGAATCGTCAAAGAGGTGAGTGTTGATGAATGATACGTAAGCGCACCTTGGGGTTCAGCAACCATAAAAGTCGCTCTGGGATCCCAAAACAGTGAGTAATAGTCCACGAAACGGGCCCGAATCGGCCAAAATGGCGAGTGTTAATGTCATGCACGTAAGCGCACCATGGGGTCCATAAACCAAGAAAATCGCTTCGGGACCCCAAAACGGTCAGTAATACTCCATGAAACGGGCCAGAATCGGCCAAACCTACGAGTGTTGATGACCGATAGGTAAATGCACCCCGAGGTTCATCAATCGTGGAAATCGCTCCAGGACCTGAAAATGGTGAGTAATAGTCCACGAAATGCTCCAAAATAGGCCAAAACTACAAGTGTTGATGACCTACACGTAAGCGCACCTCAGGGATCATTAATCATGGAAATCGCTCCAGGACCTCAAAAAGGTGAGCAATAGCCCATGAGACGGGTCGAATCAGCCAAAACGGCGAGTGTCAATGACCTGCACGTAATAGGACCTTGTAGTTCAACAAGCAAGGAAATCGCACAGGAACCCCAAAATGGTGAGTAATAGCCCATGAAACGGGCCAGAATCGGGCAAAACAGAGAGTGTTGATGAATGACACGTAAGCGCTTCATGGGGTTTAGCAACCATTAAAATCGCTTCGGGACCCCAAAATGGTGATTAATAGTCCACGAAACGGGCCAGAATCAGCGAAAATTGTGAGTGTTAATGACCTACACGTAAGCGCACATTAGGGTTCAGTAACGATAAAATCACTCTGAAACCCCAAATCAATGAGTAATAGCCCATGAAACGGGCCAGAATCAGCCAAAATGGCGAGTGTTGATGAACGACACGTAAGTACACCTTGGGCTTCCGCAACCATAAAAATTGCTCTGGGACCCCAAATTGGTGAGTAGTAGTCCACGAAACGGGACAGAATCGGCCAAAACAGCGAGTGTTAATGACCTGCACGTAAGCGCACCTCGGGGTTCAGTAACCATGGAAATTGCTCCTTACCCCAAAATGGTGAGTAATAGTACATGAAATGGGTCAGAATCGTCAAAGAGGTGAGTGTTGATGAACGATACGTAAGCGCACCTTGGGGTTCAGCAACCATAAAAGTCGCTCTGGGATCCCAAAACAGTGAGTAATAGTCCACGAAATGTGCCCGAATAGGCCAAAATGGCGAGTGTTAATGTCATGCATGTAAGCGCACCATGGGGTCCATAAACCAAGAAAATCGCTTCGGGACCCCAAAACGGTCAGTAATACTCCATGAAACGGGCCAGAATCGGCCAAACCTACAAGTGTTGATGACCGATAGGTAAATGCACCCCGAGGTTCATCAATCGTGGAAATCGCTCCAAGACCTCAAAATGGTGAGTAATAGTCCACGAAATGCTCCAAAATCGGCCAAAACTGCAAGTGTTGATGACCTACACGTAAACGCACCTCAGGGATCATTAATCATGGAAATCTCTCCAGGACCTCAAAAAGGTGAGCAATAGCCCATGAGACGGGTCGAATCAGCCAAAACGGCGAGTGTCAATGACCTGCACGTAATAGGACCTTGTAGTTCAACAAGCAAGGAAATCGCACAGGAACCCCAAAATGGTGAGTAATAGCCCATGAAACGGGCCAGAATCGGGCAAAACAGAGAGTGTTGATGAATGACACGTAAGCGCTTCATGGGGTTTAGCAACCATTAAAATCGCTTCGGGACCCCAAAATGGTGATTAATAGTCCACGAAACGGGCCAGAATCAGCGAAAATTGTGAGTGTTAATGACCTACACATAAGCGCACATTAGGGTTCAGTAACGATAAAATCACTCTGAAACCCCAAATCAATGAGTAATAGCCCATGAAACGGGCCAGAATCAGCCAAAATGGCGAGTGTTGATGAACGACACGTAAGTACACCTTGGGCTTCCGCAACCATAAAAATCGCTCTGGGACCCCAAATTGGTGAGTAGTAGTCCACGAAACGGGACAGAATCGGCCAAAACAGCGAGTGTTAATGACCTGCACGTAAGCGCACCTCGGGGTTCAGTAACCATGGAAATTGCTCCTTACCCCAAAATGGTGAGTAATAGTACATGAAATGGGTCAGAATCGTCAAAGAGGTGAGTGTTGATGAACGATACGTAAGCGCACCTTGGGGTTCAGCAACCATAAAAGTCGCTCTGGGATCCCAAAACAGTGAGTAATAGTCCACGAAATGTGCCCGAATCAGCCAAAATGGCGAGTGTTAATGTCATGCATGTAAGCGCACCATGGGGTCCATAAACCAAGAAAATCGCTTCGGGACCCCAAAACGGTCAGTAATACTCCATGAAACGGGCCAGAATCGGCCAAACCTACAAGTGTTGATGACCGATAGGTAAATGCACCCCGAGGTTCATCAATCGTGGAAATCGCTCCAAGACCTCAAAATGGTGAGTAATAGTCCACGAAATGCTCCAAAATCGCCCAAAACTGCAAGTGTTGATGACCTACACGTAAACGCACCTCAGGGATCATTAATCATGGAAATCGCTCCAGGACCTCAAAAAGGTGAGCAATAGCCCATGAGATGGGTCGAATCAGCCAAAACGGCGAGTGTCAATGACCTGCACGTAATAGGACCTTGTAGTTCAACAAGCAAGGAAATCGCACAGGAACCCCAAAATGGTGAGTAATAGCCCATGTAACGGGCCAGAATCGGGCAAAACAGAGAGTGTTGATGAATGACACATAAGCGCTTCATGGGGTTTAGCAACCATTAAAATCGCTTCGGGACCCCAAAATGGTGATTAATAGTCCACGAAACGGGCCAGAATCAGCGAAAATTGTGAGTGTTAATGACCTACACGTAAGCGCACATTAGGGTTCAGTAACCATAAAATCACTCTGAAACCCCAAATCAATGAGTAATAGCCCATGAAACGGGCCAGAATCAGCCAAAATGGCGAGTGTTGATGAACGACACGTAAGCACACCATGGGCTTCGGCAACCATAAAAATCGCTCTGGGACCCCAAATTGGTGAGTAGTAGTCCACGAAATGGGCCCGAGTCGGCCAAAATGGCGAGTGTTAATGTCATGCACGTAAGCGCACCATGGGGTCCATAAACCAAGAAAATCGCTTCGGGACCCCAAAACGGTCAGTAATACTCCATGAAACGGGCCAGAATCGGCCAAACCTACGAGTGTTGATGACCGATAGGTAAATGCACCCCGAGGTTCATCAATCGTGGAAATCGCTCCAAGACCTCAAAATGGTGAGTAATAGTCCACGAAATGCTCCAAAATAGGCCAAAACTGCAAGTGTTGATGACCTACACGTAAGCGCACCTCAGGGATCATTAATCATGGAAATCGCTCCAGGACCTCAAAAAGGTGAGCAATAGCCCATGAGACGGGTCGAATCAGCCAAAACGGCGAGTGTCAATGACCTGCACGTAATAGGACCTTGTAGTTCAACAAGCAAGGAAATCACACAGGAACCCCAAAATGGTGAGTAATAGCCCATGAAACGGGCCAGAATCGGGCAAAACAGAGAGTGTTGATGAATGACACGTAAGCGCTTCATGGGGTTTAGAACCATTAAAATCGCTTCGGGACCCCAAAATGGTGATTAATAGTCGACGAAACGGGCCAGAATCAGCAAAAATTGTGAGTGTTAATGACCTACACGTAAGCGCACATTAGGGTTCAGTAACCATAAAATCACTCTGAAACCCCAAATCAATGAGTAATAGCCCATGAAACGGGCCAGAATCAGCCAAAATGGCGAGTGTTGATGAACGACACGTAAGCACACCTTGGGCTTCGGCAACCATAAAAATCACTCTGGGACCCCAAATTGGTGACTAGTAGTCCACGAAACGGGACAGAATCGGCCAAAACAGCGAGTGTTAATGACCTGCACGTAAGCGCACCTCGGGGTTCAGTAACCATGGAAATTGCTCCTTACCCCAAAATGGTGAGTAATAGTACATGAAATGGGTCAGAATCGTCAAAGAGGTGAGTGTGGATGAACGATACGTAAGCGCACCTTGGGGTTCAGCAACCATAAAAGTCGCTCTGGGATCCCAAAACAGTGAGTAATAGTCCATGAAATGGGCCCGAATCGGCCAAAATGGTGAGTGTTAATGTCATGCACGTAAGCGCACCATGGGGTCCATAAACCAAGAAAATCGCTTCGGGACCCCAAAACGGTCAGTAATACTCCATGAAACGCCGGCCAAACCTACGAGTGTTGATGACCGATAGGTAAATGCACCCCGAGGTTCATCAATCGTGGAAATCGCTCCAAGACCTCAAAATGGTGAGTAATAGTCCACGAAATGCGCCAAAATCGGCCAAAACTGCAAGTGTTGATGACCTACACGTAAACGCACCTCAGGTATCATTAATCATGGAAATCGCTCCAGGACCTCAAAAAGGTGAGCAATAGCCCATGAGACGGGTCGAATCAGCCAAAACGGCGAGTGTCAATGACCTGCACGTAATAGGACCTTGTTGTTCAACAAGCAAGGAAATCACACAGGAACCCCAAAATGGTGAGTAATAGCCCATGAAACGGGCCAGAATCGGGCAAAACAGAGAGTGTTGATGAATGACACGTAAGCGCTTCATGGGGTTTAGCAACCATTAAAATCGCTTCGGGATCCCAAAATGGTGATTAATAGTCCATGAAACGGGCCAGAATCAGCGAAAATTGTGAGTGTTAATGACCTACACGTAAGCACACATTAGGGTTCAGTAACCATAAAATCACTCTGAAACCCCAAATCAATGAGTAATAGCCCATGAAACGGGCCAGAATCAGCCAAAATGGCGAGTGTTGATGAACGACACGTAAGCACACCTTGGGCTTCGGCAACCATAAAAATCGCTCTGGGACCCCAAATTGGTGAGTAGTAGTCCACGAAACGGGACAGAATCGGCCAAAACAACGAGTGTTAATGACCTGCACGTAAGCGCACCTCGGGGTTCAGTAACCATGGAAATTGCTCCTTACCCCAAAATGGTGAGTAATAGTACATGAAATGGGTCAGAATCGTCAAAGAGGTGAGTGTTGATGAACGATACGTAAGCGCACCTTGGGGTTCAGCAACCATAAAAGTCGCTCTGGGATCCCAAAACAGTGAGTAATAGTCCACGAAATGGGCCCGAATCGGCCAAAATGGCGAGTGTTAATGTCATGCACGTAAGCGCACCATGGGGTCCATAAACCAAGAAAATCGCTTCGGGACCCCAAAACGGTCAGTAATACTCCATGAAACGCCGGCCAAACCTACGAGTGTTGATGACCGATAGGTAAATGCACCCCGAGGTTCATCAATCATGGAAATCGCTCCAAGACCTCAAAATGGTGAGTAATAGTCCACGAAATGCGCCAAAATCGGCCAAAACTGCAAGTGTTGATGACCTACACGTAAACGCACCTCAGGTATCATTAATCATGGAAATCGCTCAAGGACCTCAAAAAGGAGAGCAATAGCCCATGAGACGGGTCGAATCAGCCAAAACGGCGAGTGTCGATGACCTGCACGTAATAGGACCTTGTAGTTCAACAAGCAAGGAAATCGCACAGGAACCCCAAAATGGTGAGTAATAGCCCATGAAACGGGCTAGAATCGGGCAAAACAGAGAGTGTTGATGAATGACACGTAAGCGCTTCATGGGGTTTAGCAACCATTAAAATCGCTTCGGGACCCCAAAATGGTGATTAATAGTCCACGAAACGGGCCAGAATCAGCGAAAATTTTGAGTGTTAATGACCTACACGTAAGCGCACATTAGGGTTCAGTAACCATAAAATCACTCTGAAACCCCAAATCAATGAGTAATAGCCCATGAAACTGGCCAGAATCAGCCAAAATGGCGAGTGTTGATGAACGACACGTAAGCACACCTTGGGCTTCGGCAACCATAAAAATCGCTCTGGGACCCCAAATTGGTGACTAGTAGTCCACGAAACGGGACAGAATCGGCCAAAACAGCGAGTGTTAATGACCTGCACGTAAGCGCACCTCGGGGTTCAGTAACCATGGAAATTGCTCCTTACCCCAAAATGGTGAGTAATAGTACATGAAATGGGTCAGAATCGTCAAAGAGGTGAGTGTTGATGAACGATACGTAAGCGCACCTTGGGGTTCAGCAACCATAAAAGTCGCTCTGGGATCCCAAAACAGTGAGTAATAGTCCACGAAATGGGCCCGAATCGGCCAAAATGGCGAGTGTTAATGTCATGCACGTAAGCGCACCATGGGGTCCATAAACCAAGAAAATCGCTTCGGGACCCCAAAACGGTTAGTAATACTCCATGAAACGCCGGCCAAACCTACGAGTGTTGATGACCGATAGGTAAATGCACCCCGAGGTTCATCAATCGTGGAAATCGCTCCAAGACCTCAAAATGGTGAGTAATAGTCCACGAAATGCGCCAAAATCGGCCAAAACTGCAAATGTTGATGACCTACACGTAAACGCACCTCAGGGATCATTAATCATGGAAATCGCTCCAGGACCTCAAAAAGGTGAGCAATAGCCCATGAGACGGGTCGAATCAGCCAAAACGGCGAGTGTCTATGACCTGCACGTAATAGGACCTTGTAGTTCAACAAGCAAGGAAATCGCACAGGAACCCCAAAATGGTGAGTAATAGCCCATGAAACGGGCCAGAATCGGGCAAAACAGAGAGTGTTGATGAATGACACGTAAGCGCTTCATGGGGTTTAGCAACCATTAAAATCGCTTCGGGACCCCAAAATGGTGATTAATAGTCCACGAAACGGGCCAGAATCAGCGAAAATTTTGAGTGTTAATGACCTACACGTAAGCGCACATTAGGGTTCAGTAACCATAAAATCACTCTGAAACCCAAATCAATGAGTAATAGCCCATGAAACGGGCCAGAATCAGCCAAAATGGCGAGTGTTGATGAACGACACGTAAGCACACCTTGGGCTTCGGCAACCATAAAAATCGATCTAGGGCCCCAAATTGGTGAGTAGTAGTCCACGAAACGGGACAGACTCGGCCAAAACAGCGAGTGTCAATGACCTGCACGTAAGCGCACCTCAGGGTTCAGTAACCATGGAAATTGCTCCTTACCCCAAAACGGTGAGTAATAGTCCATGAAACGGGTCAGAATCGTCAAAGAGGTGAGTGTTGATGAACGATACGTAAGCGCACCTTGGGGTTCAGCAACCATAAAAGTCGTCTGGGATCCCAAAACAGTGAGTAATAGTCCACGAAACGGGCCCGAATCGGCCAAAATGGCGAGTGTTAATGTCATGCACGTAAGCGCACCATGGGGTCCATAAACCAAGAAAATCGCTTCGGGACCCCAAAACGGTCAGTAATACTCCATGAAACGGGCCAGAATCGGCCAAACCTACGAGTGTTGATGACCGATAGGTAAATGCACCCCGAGGTTCATCAATCGTGGAAATCGCTCCAAGACCTGAAAATGGTGAGTAATAGTCCACGAAATGCTCCAAAATAGGCCAAAACTGCAAGTGTTGATGACCTACACGTAAGCGCACCTCAGGGATCATTAATCATGGAAATCGCTCCAGGACCTCAAAAAGGTGAGCAATAGCCCATGAGACGGGTCGAATCAGCCAAAACGGCGAGTGTCAATGACCTGCACGTAATAGGACCTTGTAGTTCAACAAGCAAGGAAATCGCACAGGAACCCCAAAATGGTGAGTAATAGCCCATGAAACGGGCCAGAATCGGGCAAAACAGAGAGTGTTGATGAATGACACGTAAGCGCTTCATGGGGTTTAGCAACCATTAAAATCGCTTCGGGACCCCAAAATGGTGATTAATAGTCCACGAAACGGGCCAGAATCAGCGAAAATTGTGAGTGTTAATGACCTACACGTAAGCGCACATTAGGGTTCAGTAACGATAAAATCACTCTGAAACCCCAAATCAATGAGTAATAGCCCATGAAACGGGCCAGAATCAGCCAAAATGGCGAGTGTTGATGAACGACACGTAAGTACACCTTGGGCTTCCGCAACCATAAAAATCGCTCTGGGACCCCAAATTGGTGAGTAGTAGTCCACGAAACGGGACAGAATCGGCCAAAACAGCGAGTGTTAATGACCTGCACGTAAGCGCACCTCGGGGTTCAGTAACCATGGAAATTGCTCCTTACCCCAAAATGGTGAGTAATAGTACATGAAATGGGTCAGAATCGTCAAAGAGGTGAGTGTGGATGAACGATACGTAAGCGCACCTTGGGGTTCAGCAACCATAAAAGTCGCTCTGGGATCCCAAAACAGTGAGTAATAGTCCATGAAATGGGCCCGAATCGGCCAAAATGGTGAGTGTTAATGTCATGCACGTAAGCGCACCATGGGGTCCATAAACCAAGAAAATCGCTTCGGGACCCCAAAACGGTCAGTAATACTCTATGAAACGCCGGCCAAACCTACGAGTGTTGATGACCGATAGGTAAATGCACCCCGAGGTTCATCAATCGTGGAAATCGCTCCAAGACCTCAAAATGGTGAGTAATAGTCCATGAAATGCGCCAAAATCGGCCAAAACTGCAAGTGTTGATGACCTACACGTAAACGCACCTCAGGTATCATTAATCATGGAAATCGCTCCAGGACCTCAAAAAGGTGAGCAATAGCCCATGAGACGGGTCGAATCAGCCAAAACGGCGAGTGTCAATGACCTGCACGTAATAGGACCTTGTAGTTCAACAACCAAGGAAATCACACAGGAACCCCAAAATGGTGAGTAATAGCCCATGAAACGGGCCAGAATCGGGCAAAACTGAGAGTGTTGATGAATGACACGTAAGCGCTTCATGGGGTTTAGCAACCATTAAAATCGCTTCGGGATCCCAAAATGGTGATTAATAGTCCACGAAACGGGCCAGAATCAGCGAAAATTGTGAGTGTTAATGACCTACACGTAAGCACACATTAGGGTTCAGTAACCATAAAATCACTCTGAAACCCCAAATCAATGAGTAATAGCCCATGAAACGGGCCAGAATAAGCCAAAATGGCGAGTGTTGATGAACGACACGTAAGCACACCTTGGGCTTCGGCAACCATAAAAATCGCTCTGGGACCCCAAATTGGTGAGTAGTAGTCCACGAAACGGGACAGAATCGGCCAAAACAGCGAGTGTTAATGACCTGCACGTAAGCGCACCTCGGGGTTCAGTAACCATGGAAATTGCTCCTTACCCCAAAATGGTGAGTAATAGTACTTGAAATGGGTCAGAATCGTCAAAGAGGTGAGTGTTGATGAACGATACGTAAGCGCACCTTGGGGTTCAGCAACCATAAAAGTCGCTCTGGGATCCCAAAACAGTGAGTAATAGTCCACGAAATGGGCCCGAATCGGCCAAAATGGTGAGTGTTAATGTCATGCACGTAAGCGCACCATGGGGTCCATAAACCAAGAAAATCGCTTCGGGACCCCAAAACGGTCAGTAATACTCCATGAAACGTCGGCCAAACCTATGAGTGTTGATGACCGATAGGTAAATGCACCCCGAGGTTCATCAATCGTGGAAATCGCTCCAAGACCTCAAAATGGTGAGTAATAGTCCACGAAATGCGCCAAAATCGGCCAAAACAGAGAGTGTTGATGAATGACACGTAAGCGCTTCATGGGGTTTAGCAACCATTAAAATCGCTTCGGGACCCCAAAATGGTGATTAATAGTCCACGAAACGGGCCAGAATCAGCGAAAATTGTGAGTGTTAATGACCTACACGTAAGCGCACATTAGGGTTCAGTAACGATAAAATCACTCTGAAACCCCAAATCAATGAGTAATAGCCCATGAAACGGGCCAGAATCAGCCAAAATGGCGAGTGTTGATGAACGACACGTAAGTACACCTTGGGCTTCCGCAACCATAAAAATCGCTCTGGGACCCCAAATTGGTGAGTAGTAGTCCACGAAACGGGACAGAATCGGCCAAAACAGCGAGTGTTAATGACCTGCACGTAAGCGCACCTCGGGGTTCAGTAACCATGGAAATTGCTCCTTACCCCAAAATGGTGAGTAATAGTACATGAAATGGGTCAGAATCGTCAAAGAGGTGAGTGTTGATGAACGATACGTAAGCGCACCTTGGGGTTCAGCAACCATAAAAGTCGCTCTGGGATCCCAAAACAGTGAGTAATAGTCCACGAAATGTGCCCGAATCGGCCAAAATGGCGAGTGTTAATGTCATGCATGTAAGCGCACCATGGGGTCCATAAACCAAGAAAATCGCTTCGGGACCCCAAAACGGTCAGTAATACTCCATGAAACGGGCCAGAATCGGCCAAACCTACAAGTGTTGATGACCGATAGGTAAATGCACCCCGAGGTTCATCAATCGTGGAAATCGCTCCAAGACCTCAAAATGGTGAGTAATAGTCCACGAAATGCTCCAAAATCGGCCAAAACTGCAAGTGTTGATGACCTACACGTAAACGCACCTCAGGGATCATTAATTATGGAAATCGCTCCAGGACCTCAAAAAGGTGAGCAATAGCCCATGAGATGGGTCGAATCAGCCAAAACGGCGAGTGTCAATGACCTGCACGTAATAGGACCTTGTAGTTCAACAAGCAAGGAATTCGCACAGGAACCCCAAAATGGTGAGTAATAGCCCATGTAACGGGCCAGAATCGGGCAAAACAGAGAGTGTTGATGAATGACACATAAGCGCTTCATGGTGTTTAGCAACCATTAAAATCGCTTCGGGACCCCAAAATGGTGATTAATAGTCCACGAAACGGGCCAGAATCAACGAAAATTGTGAGTGCTAATGACCTACACGTAAGCGCACATTAGGGTTCAGTAACCATAAAATCACTCTGAAACCCCAAATCAATGAGTAATAGCCCATGAAACGGGCCAGAATCAGCCAAAATGGCGAGTGTTGATGAACGACACGTAAGCACACCTTGGGCTTCGGCAACCATAAAAATCGCTCTGGGACCCCAAATTGGTGAGTAGTAGTCCACGAAATGGGCCCGAGTCGGCCAAAATGGTGAGTGTTAATGTCATGCACGTAAGCGCACCATGGGGTCCATAAACCAAGAAAATCGCTTCGGGACCCCAAAACGGTCAGTAATACTCCATGAAACGGGCCAGAATCGGCCAAACCTACGAGTGTTGATGACCGATAGGTAAATGCACCCCGAGGTTCATCAATCGTGGAAATCGCTCCAAGACCTCAAAATGGTGAGTAATAGTCCACGAAATGCTCCAAAATAGGCCAAAACTGCAAGTGTTGATGACCTACACGTAAGCGCACCTCAGGGATCATTAATCATGGAAATCGCTCCAGGACCTCAAAAAGGTGAGCAATAGCCCATCAGACGGGTCGAATCAGCCAAAACGGCGAGTGTCAATGACCTGCACGTAATAGGACCTTGTAGTTCAACAAGCAAGGAAATCACACAGGAACCCCAAAATGGTGAGTAATAGCCCATGAAACGGGCCAGAATCGGGCAAAACAGAGAGTGTTGATGAATGACACGTAAGCGCTTCATGGGGTTTAGCAACCATTAAAATCGCTTCGGGACCCCAAAATGGTGATTAATAGTCCACGAAACGGGCCAGAATCAGCGAAAATTGTGAGTGTTAATGACCTACACGTAAGCGCACATTAGGGTTCAGTAACCATAAAATCACTCTGAAACCCCAAATCAATGAGTAATAGCCCATGAAACGGGCCAGAATCAGCCAAAATGGCGAGTGTTGATGAACGACACGTAAGCACACCTTGGGATTCGGCAACCATAAAAATCGCTCTGGGACCCCAAATTGGTGACTAGTAGTCCACGAAACGGGACAGAATCGGCCAAAACAGTGAGTGTTAATGACCTGCACGTAAGCGCACCTCGGGGTTCAGTAACCATGGAAATTGCTCCTTACCCCAAAATGGTGAGTAATAGTACATGAAATGGGTCAGAATCGTCAAAGAGGTGAGTGTGGATGAACGATACGTAAGCGCACCTTGGGGTTCAGCAACCATAAAAGTCGCTCTGGGATCCCAAAACAGTGAGTAATAGTCCATGAAATGGGCCCGAATCGGCCAAAATGGTGAGTGTTAATGTCATGCACGTAAGCGCACCATGGGGTCCATAAACCAAGAAAATCGCTTCGGGACCCCAAAACGGTCAGTAATACTCCATGAAACGCCGGCCAAACCTACGAGTGTTGATGACCGATAGGTAAATGCACCCCGAGGTTCATCAATCGTGGAAATCGCTCCAAGACCTCAAAATGGTGAGTAATAGTCCACGAAATGCGCCAAAATCGGCCAAAACTGCAAGTGTTGATGACCTACACGTAAACGCACCTCAGGTATCATTAATCATGGAAATCGCTCCAGGACCTCAAAAAGGTGAGCAATAGCCCATGAGACGGGTCGAATCAGCCAAAACGGCGAGTGTCAATGACCTGCACGTAATAGGACCTTGTAGTTCAACAAGCAAGGAAATCACACAGGAACCCCAAAATGGTGAGTAATAGCCCATGAAACGGGCCAGAATCGGGCAAAACAGAGAGTGTTGATGAATGACACGTAAGCGCTTCATGGGGTTTAGTAACCATTAAAATCGCTTCGGGATCCCAAAATGGTGATTAATAGTCCACGAAACGGGCCAGAATCAGCGAAAATTGTGAGTGTTAATGACCTACACGTAAGCACACATTAGGGTTCAGTAACCATAAAATCACTCTGAAACCCCAAATCAATGAGTAATAGCCCATGAAACGGGCCAGAATCAGCCTAAATGGCGAGTGTTGATGAACGACACGTAAGCACACCTTGGGCTTCGGCAACCATAAAAATCGCTCTGGGACCCCAAATTGGTGAGTAGTAGTCCACGAAACGGGACAGAATCGGCCAAAACAACGAGTGTTAATGACCTGCACGTAAGCGCACCTCGGGGTTCAGTAACCATGGAAATTGCTCCTTACCCCAAAATGGTGAGTAATAGTACATGAAATGGGTCAGAATCGTCAAAGAGGTCAGTGTTGATGAACGATACGTAAGCGCACCTTGGGGTTCAGCAACCATAAAAGTCGCTCTGGGATCCCAAAACAGTGAGTAATAGTCCACGAAATGGGCCCGAATCGGCCAAAATGGCGAGTGTTAATGTCATGCACGTAAGCGCACCACGGGGTCCATAAACCAAGAAAATCGCTTCGGGACCCCAAAACGGTCAGTAATACTCCATGAAACGCCGGCCAAACCTACGAGTGTTGATGACCGATAGGTAAATGCACCCCGAGGTTCATCAATCGTGGAAATCGCTCCAAGACCTCAAAATGGTGAGTAATAGTCCACGAAATGCGCCAAAATCGGCCAAAACTGCAAGTGTTGATGACCTACACGTAAACGCACCTCAGGTATCATTAATCATGGAAATCGCTCCAGGACCTCAAAAAGGTGAGCAATAGCCCATGAGACGGGTCGAATCAGCCAAAACGGCGAGTGTCGATGACCTGCACGTAATAGGACTTTGTAGTTCAACAAGCAAGGAAATCGCACAGGAACCCCAAAATGGTGAGTAATAGCCCATGAAACGGGCCAGAATCGGACAAAACAGAGAGTGTTGATGAATGACACGTAAGCGCTTCATGGGGTTTAGCAACCATTAAAATCGCTTCGGGACCCCAAAATGGTGATTAATAGTCCACGAAACGGGCCAGAATCAGCGAAAATTTTGAGTGTTAATGACCTACACGTAAGCGCACATTAGGGTTCAGTAACCATAAAATCACTCTGAAACCCCAAATCAATGAGTAATAGCCCATGAAACTGGCCAGAATCAGCCAAAATGGCGAGTGTTGATGAACGACACGTAAGCACACCTTGGGCTTCGGCAACCATAAAAATCGCTCTGGGACCCCAAATTGGTGACTAGTAGTCCACGAAACGGGACAGAATCGGCCAAAACAGCGAGTGTTAATGACCTGCACGTAAGCGCACCTCGGGGTTCAGTAACCATGGAAATTGCTCCTTACCCCAAAATGGTGAGTAATAGTACATGAAATGGGTCAGAATCGTCAAAGAGGTGAGTGTTGATGAACGATACGTAAGCGCACCTTGGGGTTCAGAAACCATAAAAGTCGCTCTGGGATCCCAAAACAGTGAGTAATAGTCCACGAAATGGGCCCGAATCGGCCAAAATGGCGAGTGTTAATGTCATGCACGTAAGCGCACCACGGGGTCCATAAACCAAGAAAATCGCTTCGGGACCCCAAAACGGTCAGTAATACTCCATGAAACGCCGGCCAAACCTACGAGTGTTGATG
>NW_025228094.1:194647-263856 GCF_018294505.1 Triticum aestivum
CTTCGGGACCCCAAAATGGTGATTAATAGTCCACGAAACGGGCCAGAATCAGCGAAAATTTTGAGTGTTAATGACCTACACGTAAGCGCACATTAGGGTTCAGTAACCATAAAATCACTCTGAAACCCCAAATCAATGAGTAATAGCCCATGAAACTGGCCAGAATCAGCCAAAATGGCGAGTGTTGATGAACGACACGTAAGCACACCTTGGGCTTCGGCAACCATAAAAATCGCTCTGGGACCCCAAATTGGTGACTAGTAGTCCACGAAACGGGACAGAATCGGCCAAAACAGCGAGTGTTAATGACCTGCACGTAAGCGCACCTCGGGGTTCAGTAACCATGGAAATTGCTCCTTACCCCAAAATGGTGAGTAATAGTACATGAAATGGGTCAGAATCGTCAAAGAGGTGAGTGTTGATGAACGATACGTAAGCGCACCTTGGGGTTCAGAAACCATAAAAGTTGCTCTGGGATCCCAAAACAGTGAGTAATAGTCCACGAAATGGGCCCGAATCGGCCAAAATGGCGAGTGTTAATGTCATGCACGTAAGCGCACCACGGGGTCCATAAACCAAGAAAATCGCTTCGGGACCCCAAAACGGTCAGTAATACTCCATGAAACGCCGGCCAAACCTACGAGTGTTGATGACCGATAGGTAAATGCACCCCGAGGTTCATCAATCGTGGAAATCGCTCCAAGACCTCAAAATGGTGAGTAATAGTCCACGAAATGCGCCAAAATCGGCAAAAACTGCAAGTGTTGATGACCTACACGTAAACGCACCTCAGGTATCATTAATCATGGAAATCGCTCCAGGACCTCAAAAAGGTGAGCAATAGCCCATGAGACGGGTCGAATCAGCCAAAACGGCGAGTGTCGATGACCTGCACGTAATAGGACCTTGTAGTTCAACAAGCAAGGAAATCACACAGGAACCCCAAAATGGTGAGTAATAGCCCATGAAACGGGCCAGAATCGGGCAAAACAGAGAGTGTTGATGAATGACACGTAAGCGCTTCATGGGGTTTAGCAACCATTAAAATCGCTTCGGGACCCCAAAATGGTGATTAATAGTCCACGAAACGGGCCAGAATCAGCGAAAATTTTGAGTGTTAATGACCTACACGTAAGCGCACATTAGGGTTCAGTAACCATAAAATCACTCTGAAACCCCAAATCAATGAGTAATAGCCCATGAAACTGGCCAGAATCAGCCAAAATGGCGAGTGTTGATGAACGACACGTAAGCACACCTTGGGCTTCGGCAACCATAAAAATCGCTCTGGGACCCCAAATTGGTGACTAGTAGTCCACGAAACGGGACAGAATCGGCCAAAACAGCGAGTGTTAATGACCTGCACGTAAGCGCACCTCGGGGTTCAGTAACCATGGAAATTGCTCCTTACCCCAAAATGGTGAGTAATAGTACATGAAATGGGTCAGAATCGTCAAAGAGGTGAGTGTTGATGAACGATACGTAAGCGCACCTTGGGGTTCAGAAACCATAAAAGTCGCTCTGGGATCCCAAAACAGTGAGTAATAGTCCACGAAATGGGCCCGAATCGGCCAAAATGGCGAGTGTTAATGTCATGCACGTAAGCGCACCACGGGGTCCATAAACCAAGAAAATCGCTTCGGGACCCCAAAACGGTCAGTAATACTCCATGAAACGCCGGCCAAACCTACGAGTGTTGATGGCCGATAGGTAAATGCACCCCGAGGTTCATCAATCGTGGAAATCGCTCCAAGACCTCAAAATGGTGAGTAATAGTCCACAAAATGCGCCAAAATCGGCCAAAACTGCAAGTGTTGATGACCTACACGTAAACGCACCTCAGGTATCATTAATCATGGAAATCGCTCCAGGACCTCAAAAAGGTGAGCAATAGCCCATGAGACGGGTCGAATCAGCCAAAACGGCGAGTGTCGATGACCTGCACGTAATAGGACCTTGTAGTTCAACAAGGAAGGAAATCGCACAGGAACCCCAAAATGGTGAGTAATAGCCCATGAAACGGGCCAGAATCGGGCAAAACAGAGAGTGTTGATGAATGACACGTAAGCGCTTCATGGGGTTTAGCAACCATTAAAATCGCTTCGGGACCCCAAAATGGTGATTAATAGTCCACGAAACGGGCCAGAATCAGCGAAAATTTTGAGTGTTAATGACCTACACGTAAGCGCACATTAGGGTTCAGTAACCATAAAATCACTCTGAAACCCCAAATCAATGAGTAATAGCCCATGAAACTGGCCAGAATCAGCCAAAATGGCGAGTGTTGATGAACGACACGTAAGCACACCTTGGGCTTCGGCAACCATAAGAATCGCTCTGGGACCCCAAATTGGTGACTAGTAGTCCACGAAACGGGACAGAATCGGCCAAAACAGTGAGTGTTAATGACCTGCACGTAAGCGCACCTCGGGGTTCAGTAACCATGGAAATTGCTCCTTACCCCAAAATGGTGAGTAATAGTACATGAAATGGGTCAGAATCGTCAAAGAGGTGAGTGTTGATGAACGATACGTAAGCGCACCTTGGGGTTCAGCAACCATAAAAGTCGCTCTGGGATCCCAAAACAGTGAGTAATAGTCCACGAAATGGGCCCGAATCGGCCAAAATGGCGAGTGTTAATGTCATGCACGTAAGCGCACCATGGGGTCCATAAACCAAGAAAATCGCTTCGGGACCCCAAAACGGTCAGTAATACTCCATGAAACGCCGGCCAAACCTACGAGTGTTGATGACCGATAGGTAAATGCACCCCGAGGTTCATCAATCATGGAAATCGCTCCAAGACCTCAAAATGGTGAGTAATAGTCCACGAAATGCGCCAAAATCGGCCAAAACTGCAAGTGTTGATGACCTACACGTAAACGCACCTCAGGTATCATTAATCATGGAAATCGCTCCAGGACCTCAAAAAGGTGAGCAATAGCCCATGAGACGGGTCGAATCAGCCAAAACGGCGAGTGTCGATGACCTGCACGTAATAGGACCTTGTAGTTCAACAAGCAAGGAAATCGCACAGGAACCCCAAAATGGTGAGTAATAGCCCATGAAACGGGCCAGAATTGGGCAAAACAGAGAGTGTTGATGAATGACACGTAAGCGCTTCATGGGGTTTAGCAACCATTAAAATCGCTTCGGGACCCCAAAATGGTGATTAATAGTCCATGAAACGGGCCAGAATCAGCGAAAATTTTGAGTGTTAATGACCTACACATAAGCGCACATTAGGGTTCAGTAACCATAAAATCACTCTGAAACCCCAAATCAATGAGTAATAGCCCATGAAACGGGCCAGAATCAGCCAAAATGGCGAGTGTTGATGAACGACACGTAAGCACACCTTGGGCTTCGGCAACCATAAAAATCGCTCTAGGGCCCCAAATTGGTGAGTAGTAGTCCACGAAACGGGACAGACTCGGCCAAAACAGCGAGTGTCAATGACCTGCACGTAAGCGCACCTCAGGGTTCAGTAACCATGGAAATTGCTCCTTACCCCAAAACGGTGAGTAATAGTCCATGAAACGGGTCAGAATCGGCCAAACCTACGAGTGTTGATGACCGATAGGTAAATGCACCCCGAGGTTCATCAATCGTGGAAATTGCTCCAAGACCTCAAAATGGTGAGTAATAGTCCACAAAATGCGCCAAAATCGGCCAAAACTGCAAGTGTTGATGACCTACACGTAAACGCACCTCAGGTATCATTAATCATGGAAATCGCTCCAGGACCTCAAAAAGGTGAGCAATAGCCCATGAGACGGGTCGAATCAGCCAAAACGGCGAGTGTCGATGACCTGCACGTAATAGGACCTTGTAGTTCAACAAGCAAGGAAATCGCACAGGAACCCCAAAATGGTGAGTAATAGCCCATGAAACGGGCCAGAATCGGGCAAAACAGAGAGTGTTGATGAATGACACGTAAGCGCTTCATGGGGTTTAGCAACCATTAAAATCACTTCGGGACCCCAAAATGGTGATTAATAGTCCACGAAACGGGCCAGAATCAGCGAAAATTTTGAGTGTTAATGACCTACACGTAAGCGCACATTAGGGTTCAGTAACCATAAAATCACTCTGAAACCCCAAATCAATGAGTAATAGCCCATGAAACTGGCCAGAATCAGCCAAAATGGCGAGTGTTGATGAACGACACGTAAGCACACCTTGGGCTTCGGCAACCATAAAAATCGCTCTGGGACCCCAAATTGGTGACTAGTAGTCCACGAAACGGGACAGAATCGGCCAAAACAGCGAGTGTTAATGACCTGCACGTAAGCGCACCTCGGGGTTCAGTAACCATGGAAATTGCTCCTTACCCCAAAATGGTGAGTAATAGTACATGAAATGGGTCAGAATCGTCAAAGAGGTGAGTGTTGATGAACGATACGTAAGCGCACCTTGGGGTTCAGAAACCATAAAAGTCGCTCTGGGATCCCAAAACAGTGAGTAATAGTCCACGAAATGGGCCCGAATCGGCCAAAATGGCGAGTGTTAATGTCATGCACGTAAGCGCACCACGGGGTCCATAAACCAAGAAAATCGCTTCGGGACCCCAAAACGGTCAGTAATACTCCATGAAACGCCGGCCAAACCTACGAGTGTTGATGACCGATAGGTAAATGCACCCCGAGGTTCATCAATCGTGGAAATCGCTCCAAGACCTCAAAATGGTGAGTAATAGTCCACAAAATGCGCCAAAATCGGCCAAAACTGCAAGTGTTGATGACCTACACGTAAACGCACCTCAGGTATCATTAATCATGGAAATCGCTCCAGGACCTCAAAAAGGTGAGCAATAGCCCATGAGACGGGTCGAATCAGCCAAAACGGCGAGTGTCGATGACCTGCACGTAATAGGACCTTGTAGTTCAACAAGCAAGGAAATCGCACAGGAACCCCAAAATGGTGAGTAATAGCCCATGAAACGGGCCAGAATCGGGCAAAACAGAGAGTGTTGATGAATGACACGTAAGCGCTTCATGGGGTTTAGCAACCATTAAAATCGCTTCGGGACCCCAAAATGGTGATTAATAGTCCACGAAACGGGCCAGAATCAGCGAAAATTTTGAGTGTTAATGACCTACACGTAAGCGCACATTAGGGTTCAGTAACCATAAAATCACTCTGAAACCCCAAATCAATGAGTAATAGCCCATAAAACTGGCCAGAATCAGCCAAAATGGCGAGTGTTGATGAACGACACGTAAGCACACCTTGGGCTTCGGCAACCATAAAAATCGCTCTGGGACCCCAAATTGGTGACTAGTAGTCCACGAAACGGGACAGAATCGGCCAAAACAGCGAGTGTTAATGACCTGCACGTAAGCGCACCTCGGGGTTCAGTAACCATGGAAATTGCTCCTTACCCCAAAATGGTGAGTAATAGTACATGAAATGGGTCAGAATCGTCAAAGAGGTGAGTGTTGATGAACGATACGTAAGCGCACCTTGGGGTTCAGCAACCATAAAAGTCGCTCTGGGATCCCAAAACAGTGAGTAATAGTCCACGAAATGGGCCCGAATCGGCCAAAATGGCGAGTGTTAATGTCATGCACGTAAGCGCACCATGGGGTCCATAAACCAAGAAAATCGCTTCGGGACCCCAAAACGGTCAGTAATACTCCATGAAACGCCGGCCAAACCTACGAGTGTTGATGACCGATAGGTAAATGCACCCCGAGGTTCATCAATCGTGGAAATCGCTCCAAGACCTCAAAATGGTGAGTAATAGTCCACGAAATGCGCCAAAATCGGCCAAAACTGCAAGTGTTGATGACCTACACGTAAACACACCTCAGGTATCATTAATCATGGAAATCGCTCCAGGACCTCAAAAAGGTGAGCAATAGCCCATGAGACGGGTCGAATCAGCCAAAACGGCGAGTGTCGATGACCTGCACGTAATAGGACCTTGTAGTTCAACAAGCAAGGAAATCGCACAGGAACCCCAAAATGGTGAGTAATAGCCCATGAAACGGGCCAGAATCGGGCAAAACAGAGAGTGTTGATGAATGACACGTAAGCGCTTCATGGGGTTTAGCAACCATTAAAATCGCTTCGGGACCCCAAAATGGTGATTAATAGTCCACGAAACGGGCCAGAATCAGCGAAAATTTTGAGTGTTAATGACCTACACGTAAGCGCACATTAGGGTTCAGTAACCATAAAATCACTCTGAAACCCCAAATCAATGAGTAATAGCCCATGAAACTGGCCAGAATCAGCCAAAATGGCGAGTGTTGATGAACGACACGTAAGCACACCTTGGGCTTCGGCAACCATAAAAATCGCTCTGGGACCCCAAATTGGTGACTAGTAGTCCACGAAACGGGACAGAATCGGCCAAAACAACGAGTGTTAATGACCTGCACGTAAGCGCACCTCGGGGTTCAGTAACCATGGAAATTGCTCCTTACCCCAAAATGGTGAGTAATAGTACATGAAATGGGTCAGAATCGTCAAAGAGGTGAGTGTTGATGAACGATACGTAAGCGCACCTTGGGGTTCAGCAACCATAAAAGTCGCTCTGGGATCCCAAAACAGTGAGTAATAGTCCACGAAATGGGCCCGAATCGGCCAAAATGGCGAGTGTTAATGTCATGCACGTAAGCGCACCATGGGGTCCATAAACCAAGAAAATCGCTTCGGGACCCCAAAACGGTCAGTAATACTCCATGAAACGCCGGCCAAACCTACGAGTGTTGATGACCGATAGGTAAATGCACCCCGAGGTTCATCAATCATGGAAATCGCTCCAAGACCTCAAAATGGTGAGTAATAGTCCACGAAATGCGCCAAAATCGGCCAAAACTGCAAGTGTTGATGACCTACACGTAAACGCACCTCAGGTATCATTAATCATGGAAATCGCTCCAGGACCTCAAAAAGGTGAGCAATAGCCCATGAGACGGGTCGAATCAGCCAAAACGGCGAGTGTCGATGACCTGCACGTAATAGGACCTTGTAGTTCAACAAGCAAGGAAATCGCACAGGAACCCCAAAATGGTGAGTAATAGCCCATGAAACGGGCCAGAATCGGGCAAAACAGAGAGTGTTGATGAATGACACGTAAGCGCTTCATGGGGTTTAGCAACCATTAAAATCGCTTCGGGACCCCAAAATGGTGATTAATAGTCCACGAAACGGGCCAGAATCAGCGAAAATTTTGAGTGTTAATGACCTACACATAAGCGCACATTAGGGTTCAGTAACCATAAAATCACTCTGAAACCCCAAATCAATGAGTAATAGCCCATGAAACGGGCCAGAATCAGCCAAAATGGCGAGTGTTGATGAACGACACGTAAGCACACCTTGGGCTTCGGCAACCATAAAAATCGCTCTAGGGCCCCAAATTGGTGAGTAGTAGTCCACGAAACGGGACAGACTCGGCCAAAACAGCGAGTGTCAATGACCTGCACGTAAGCGCACCTCAGGGTTCAGTAACCATGGAAATTGCTCCTTACCCCAAAACGGTGAGTAATAGTCCATGAAACGGGTCAGAATCGTCAAAGAGGTGAGTGTTGATGAACGATACGTAAGCGCACCTTGGGGTTCAGCAACCATAAAAGTCGCTCTGGGATCCCAAAACAGTGAGTAATAGTCCACGAAACGGGCCCGAATCGGCCAAAATGGTGAGTGTTAATGTCATGCACGTAAGCGCACCATGGGGTCCATAAACCAAGAAAATCGCTTCGGGACCCCAAAACGGTCAGTAATACTCCATGAAACGCCGGCCAAACCTACGAGTGTTGATGACCGATAGGTAAATGCACCCCGAGGTTCATCAATCGTGGAAATCGCTCCAAGACCTGAAAATGGTGAGTAATAGTCCACGAAATGCTCCAAAATAGGCCAAAACTGCAAGTGTTGATGACCTACACGTAAGCGCACCTCAGGGATCATTAATCATGGAAATCGCTCCAGGACCTCAAAAAGGTGAGCAATAGCCCATGAGACGGGTCGAATCAGCCAAAACAACGAGTGTCAATGACCTGCACGTAATAGGACCTTGTAGTTCAACAAGCAAGGAAATCGCACAGGAACCCCAAAATGGTGAGTAATAGCCCATGAAACGGGCCAGAATCGGGCAAAACAGAGAGTGTTGATGAATGACACATAAGCGCTTCATGGGGTTTAGCAACCATTAAAATCGCTTCAGGACCCCAAAATGGTGATTAATAGTCCACGAAACGGGCCAGAATCAGCGAAAATTGTGAGTGTTAATGACCTACACGTAAGCGCACATTAGGGTTCAGTAACCATAAAATCACTCTGAAACCCCAAATCAATGAGTAATAGCCCATGAAACGGGCAAGAATCAGCCAAAATGGCGAGTGTTGATGAACGACACGTAAGCACACCTTGGGCTTCGGCAACCATAAAAATCGCTCTGGGACCCCAAATTGGTGAGTAGTAGTCCATGAAACGGGACAGAATCGGCCAAAATAGCGAGTGTTAATGACCTGCACGTAAGCGCACCTCGGGGTTCAGTAACCATGGAAATTGCTCCTTACCCCAAAATGGTGAGTAATAGTCCATGAAATGGGTCAGAATCGTCAAAGAGGTGAGTGTTGATGAACGATACGTAAGCGCACCTTGGGGTTCAGCAACCATAAAAGTCGCTCTGGGATCCCAAAACAGTGAGTAATAGTCCACAAAATGGGCCCGAATCGGCCAAAATGGTGAGTGTTAATGTCATGCACGTAAGCGCACCATGGGGTCCATAAACCAAGAAAATCGCTTCGGGACCCCAAAACGGTCAGTAATACTCCATGAAACGGGCCAGAATCGGCCAAACCTACGAGTGTTGATGACCGATAGGTAAATGCACCCCGAGGTTCATCAATCGTGGAAATCGCTCCAAGACCTCAAAATGGTGAGTAATAGTCCACGAAATGCTCCAAAATCGGCCAAAACTGCAAGTGTTGATGACCTACACGTAAACGCACCTCAGGGATCATTAATCATGGAAATCGCTCCAGGACCTCAAAAAGGTGAGCAATAGCCCATGAGACGGGTCGAATCAGCCAAAACGGCGAGTGTCAATGACCTGCACGTAATAGGACCTTGTAGTTCAACAAGCAAGGAAATCGCACAGGAACCCCAAAATGGTGAGTAATAGCCCATGAAACGGGCCAGAATCGGGCAAAACAGAGAGTGTTGATGAATGACACATAAGCGCTTCATGGGGTTTAGCAACCATTAAAATCGCTTCGGGACCCCAAAATGGTGATTAATAGTCCACGAAACGGGCCAGAATCAGCGAAAATAGTGAGTGTTAATGACCTACACGTAAGCGCACATTAGGGTTCAGTAACCATAAAATCACTCTGAAACCCCAAATCAATGAGTAATAGCCCATGAAATGGGCCAGAATCAGCCAAAATGGCGAGTGTTGATGAACGACACGTAAGCACACCTTGGGCTTCGGCAACCATAAAAATCGCTCTGGGACCCCAAATTGGTGAGTAGTAGTCCATGAAACGGGACAGAATCGGCCAAAATAGCGAGTGTTAATGACCTGCACGTAAGCGCACCTCGGGGTTCAGTAACCATGGAAATTGCTCCTTACCCCAAAATGGTGAGTAATAGTCCATGAAATGGGTCAGAATCGTCAAAGAGGTGAGTGTTGATGAACGATACGTAAGCGCACCTTGGGGTTTAGCAACCATAAAAGTCGCTCTAGGATCCCAAAACAGTGAGTAATAGTCCACGAAATGGGCCCGAATCGGCCAAAATGGCGAGTGTTAATGTCATGCACGTAAGCGCACCATGGGGTCCATAAACCAAGAAAATCGCTTCGGGACCCCAAAACGGTCAGTAATACTCCATGAAACGGGCCAGAATCGGCCAAACCTACGAGTGTTGATGACCGATAGGTAAATGCACCCCGAGGTTCATCAATCGTGGAAATCGCTCCAAGACCTCAAAATGGTGAGTAATAGTCCACGAAATGCTCCAAAATCGGCCAAAACTGCAAGTGTTGATGACCTACACGTAAACGCACCTCAGGGATCATTAATCATGGAAATCGCTCCAGGACCTCAAAAAGGTGAGCAATAGCCCATGAGACGGGTCGAATCAGCCAAAACGGCGAGTGTCAATGACCTGCACGTAATAGGACCTTGTAGTTCAACAAGCAAGGAAATCGCACAGGAACCCCAAAATGGTGAGTAATAGCCCATGAAACGGGCCAGAATCGGGCAAAATAGAGAGTGTTGATGAATGACACATAAGCGCTTCATGGGGTTTAGCAACCATTAAAATCGCTTCGGGACCCCAAAATGGTGATTAATAGTCCACGAAACGGGCCAGAATCAGCGAAAATAGTGAGTGTTAATGACCTACACGTAAGCGCACATTAGGGTTCAGTAACCATAAAATCACTCTGAAACCCCAAATCAATGAGTAATAGCCCATGAAATGGGCCAGAATCAGCCAAAATGGCGAGTGTTGATGAACGACACGTAAGCACACCTTGGGCTTCGGCAACCATAAAAATCGCTCTGGGACCCCAAATTGGTGAGTAGTAGTCCATGAAACGGGACAGAATCGGCCAAAATAGCGAGTGTTAATGACCTGCACGTAAGCGCACCTCGGGGTTCAGTAACCATGGAAATTGCTCCTTACCCCAAAATGGTGAGTAATAGTCCATGAAATGGGTCAGAATCGTCAAAGAGGTGAGTGTTGATGAACGATACGTAACCGCACCTTGGGGTTCAGCAACCATAAAAGTCGCTCTGGGATCCCAAAACAGTGAGTAATAGTCCACGAAATGGGCCCGAATCGGCCAAAATGGCGAGTGTTAATGTCATGCACGTAAGCGCACCATGGGGTCCATAAACCAAGAAAATCGCTTCGGGACCCCAAAACGGTCAGTAATACTCCATGAAACGGGCCAGAATCGGCCAAACCTACGAGTGTTGATGACCGATAGGTAAATGCACCCCGAGGTTCATCAATCGTGGAAATCGCTCCAAGACCTCAAAATGGTGAGTAATAGTCCACGAAATGCTCCAAAATCGGCCAAAACTGCAAGTGTTGATGACCTACACGTAAACGCACCTCAGGGATCATTAATCATGGAAATCGCTCCAGGACCTCAAAAAGGTGAGCAATAGCCCATGAGACGGGTCGAATCAGCCAAAACGGCGAGTGTCAATGACCTGCACGTAATAGGACCTTGTAGTTCAACAAGCAAGGAAATCGCACAGGAACCCCAAAATGGTGAGTAATAGCCCATGAAACGGGCCAGAATCGGGCAAAACAGAGAGTGTTGATGAATGACACATAAGCGCTTCATGGGGTTTAGGAACCATTAAAATCGCTTCGGGACCCCAAAATGGTGATTAATAGTCCACGAAACGGGCCAAAATCAGCGAAAATTGTGAGTGCTAATGACCTACACGTAAGCGCACATTAGGGTTCAGTAACCATAAAATCACTCTGAAACCCCAAATCAATGAGTAATAGCCCATGAAACGGGCCAGAATCAGCCAAAATGGCGAGTGTTGATGAACGACACGTAAGCACACCTTGGGCTTCGGCAACCATAAAAATCGCTCTGGGACCCCAAATTGGTGAGTAGTAGTCCACGAAACCGGACAGAATCGGCCAAAACAGCGAGTGTTAATGACCTGCACGTAAGCGCACCTCGGGGTTCAGTAACCATGGAAATTGCTCTTTACCCCAAAATGGTGAGTAATAGTACATGAAATGGGTCAGAATCGTCAAAGAGGTGAGTGTTGATGAACGATACGTAAGCGCACCTTGGGGTTCAGCAACCATAAAAGTCGCTTTGGGATACCAAAACAGTGAGTAATAGTCCACGAAATGGGCCCGAGTCGGCCAAAATGGCGAGTGTTAATGTCATGCACGTAAGCGCACCATGGGGTCCATAAACCAAGAAAATCGCTTCGGGACCCCAAAACGGTCAGTAATACTCCATGAAACGGGCCAGAATCGGCCAAACCTACGAGTGTTGATGACCGATAGGTAAATGCACCCCGAGGTTCATCAATCGTGGAAATCGCTCCAAGACCTCAAAATGGTGAGTAATAGACCACGAAATGCTCCAAAATAGGCCAAAACTGCAAGTGTTGATGACCTACACGTAAGCGCACCTCAGGGATCATTAATCATGGAAATCGCTCCAGGACCTCAAAAAGGTGAGCAATAGCCCATGAGACGGGTCGAATCAGCCAAAACGGCGAGTGTCAATGACCTGCACGTAATAGGACCTTGTAGTTCAACAAGCAAGGAAATCGCACAGGAACCCCAAAATGGTGAGTAATAGCCCATGAAACGGGCCAGAATCGGGCAAAACAGAGAGTGTTGATGAATGACACGTAAGCGCTTCATGGGGTTTAGCAACCATTAAAATTGCTTCGGGACCCCAAAATGGTGATTAATAGTCCACGAAACGGGCCAGAATCAGCGAAAATTGTGAGTGTTAATGACCTACACGTAAGCGCACATTAGGGTTCAGTAACCATAAAATCACTCTGAAACCCCAAATCAATGAGTAATAGCCCATGAAACGGGCCAGAATCAGCCAAAATGGCGAGTGTTGATGAACGACACGTAAGCACACCTTGGGCTTCGGCAACCATAAAAATCGCTCTGGGACCCCAAATTGGTGAGTAGTAGTCCACGAAAAGGGACAGAATCGGCCAAAACAGCGAGTGTTAATGACCTGCACGTAAGCGCACCTCGGGGTTCAGTAACCATGGAAATTGCTCCTTACCCCAAAATGGTGAGTAATAGTACATGAAATGGGTCAGAATCGTCAAAGAGGTGAGTGTTGATGAACGATACGTAAGCGCACCTTGGGGTTCAGCAACCATAAAAGTCGCTCTGGGATCCCAAAACAGTGAGTAATAGTCCACGAAATGGGCCCGAATCGGCCAAAATGGCGAGTGTTAATGTCATGCACGTAAGCACACCATGGGGTCCATAAACCAAGAAAATCGCTTCGGGACCCCAAAACGGTCAGTAATACTCCATGAAACGCCGGCCAAACCTACGAGTGTTGATGACCGATAGGTAAATGCACCCCGAGGTTCATCAATCGTGGAAATCGCTCCAAGACCTCAAAATGGTGAGTAATACTCCACGAAATGCGCCAAAATCGGCCAAAACTGCAAGTGTTGATGACCTACACGTAAACGCACCTCAGGTATCATTAATCATGGAAATCGCTCCAGGACCTCAAAAAGGTGAGCAATAGCCCATGAGACGGGTCGAATCAGCCAAAACAGCGAGTGTCGATGACCTGCACGTAATAGGACCTTGTAGTTCAACAAGCAAGGAAATCGCACAGGAACCCCAAAATGGTGAGTAATAGCCCATGAAACGGGCCAGAATCGGGCAAAACAGAGAGTGTTGATGAATGACACGTAAGCACTTCATGGGGTTTAGCAACCATTAAAATCGCTTCGGGACCCCAAAATGGTGATTAATAGTCCACGAAACGGGCCAGAATCAGCGAAAATTGTGAGTGTTAATGACCTACACGTAAGCGCACATTAGGGTTCAGTAACCATAAAATCACTCTGAAACCCCAAATCAATGAGTAATAGCCCATGAAACGGGCCAGAATCAGCCAAAATGGCGAGTGTTGATGAACGACACGTAAGCACACCTTGGGCTTCGGCAACCATAAAAATCGCTCTGGGACCCCAAATTGGTGAGTAGTAGTCCATGAAACGGGACAGAATCGGCCAAAATAGCGAGTGTTAATGACCTGCACGTAAGCGCACCTCGGGGTTCAGTAACCATGGAAATTGCTCCTTACCCCAAAATGGTGAGTAATAGTCCATGAAATGGGTCAGAATCGTCAAAGAGGTGAGTGTTGATGAACGATACGTAAGCGCACCTTGGGGTTCAGCAACCATAAAAGTCGCTCTGGGATCCCAAAACAGTGAGTAATAGTCCACGAAATGGGCCCGAATCGGCCAAAATGGCGAGTGTTAATGTCATGCACGTAAGCGCACCATGGGGTCCATAAACCAAGAAAATCGCTTCGGGACCCCAAAACGGTCAGTAATACTCCATGAAACGGGCCAGAATCGGCCAAACCTACGAGTGTTGATGACCGATAGGTAAATGCACCCCGAGGTTCATCAATCGTGGAAATCGCTCCAAGACCTCAAAATGGTGAGTAATAGTCCACGAAATGCTCCAAAATAGGCCAAAATTGCAAGTGTTGATGACCTACACGTAAGTGCACCTCAGGGATCATTAATCATGGAAATCGCTCCAGGACCTCAAAAAGGTGAGCAATAGCCCATGAGACGGGTCGAATCAGCCAAAACGGCGAGTGTCAATGACCTGCACGTAATAGGACCTTGTAGTTCAACAAGCAAGGAAATCGCACAGGAACCCCAAAATGGTGAGTAATAGCCCATGAAACGGGCCAGAATCGGGCAAAACATAGAGTCTTGATGAATGACACATAAGCGCTTCATGGGGTTTAGCAACCATTAAAATCGCTTCGGGACCCCAAAATGGTGATTAATAGTCCACGAAACGGGCCAGAATCAGCGAAAATTGTGAGTGTTAATGACCTACATGTAAGCGCACATTAGGGTTCAGTAACCATAAAATCACTCTGAAACCCCAAATCAATGAGTAATAGCCCATGAAATGGGCCAGAATCAGCCAAAATGGCGAGTGTTGATGAACGACATGTAAGCACACCTTGGGCTTCGGCAACCATAAAAATCGCTCTGGGACCCCAAATTGGTGAGTAGTAGTCCATGAAACGGGACAGAATCGGCCAAAATAGCGAGTGTTAATGACCTGCACGTAAGCGCACCTCGGGGTTCAGTAACCATGGAAATTGCTCCTTACCCCAAAATGGTGAGTAATAGTCCATGAAATGGGTCAGAATCGTCAAAGAGGTGAGTGTTGATGAACGATACGTAAGCGCACCTTGGGGTTCAGCAACCATAAAAGTCGCTCTGGGATCCCAAAACGGTGAGTAATAGTCCACGAAATGGGCCCGAATCGGCCAAAATGGCGAGTGTTAATGCCATGCACGTAAGCGCACCATGGGGTCCATAAACCAAGAAAATCGCTTCGGGACCCCAAAACGGTCAGTAATACTCCATGAAACGGGCCAGAATCGGCCAAACCTACGAGTGTTGATGACCGATAGGTAAATGCACCCTGAGGTTCATCAATCGTGGAAATCGCTCCAAGACCTCAAAATGGTGAGTAATAGTCCACGAAATGCGCCAAAATTGGCCGAAACTGCAAGTGTTGATGACCTACACGTAAACGCACCTCAGGTATCATTAATCCTGGAAATCGCTCCAGGACCTCAAAAAGGTGAGCAATAGCCCATGAGACGGGTCGAATCAGCCAAAACGGCGAGTGTCGATGACCTGCACGTAATAGGACCTTGTAGTTCAACAAGCAAGGAAATCGCACAGGAACCCCAAAATGGTGAGTAATAGCCCATGAAACGGGCCAGAATCGGGCAAAACAGAGAGTGTTGATGAATGACACGTAAGCGCTTCATGGGGTTTAGCAACCATTAAAATCGCTTCGGGACCCCAAAATGGTGATTAATAGTCCACGAAACGGGCCAGAATCAGCGAAAATTGTGAGTGTTAATGACCTACACGTAAGCGCACATTTGGGTTCAGTAACCATAAAATCACTCTGAAACCCCAAATCAATGAGTAATAGCCCATGAAACGGGCCAGAATCAGCCAAAATGGCGAGTGTCGATGAACGACACGTAAGCACACCTTGGGCTTCGGCAACCATAAAAATCGCTCTAGGACCCCAAATTGGTGAGTAGTAGTCCACGAAACGGGACAGACTCGGCCAAAACAGCGAGTGTCAATGACCTGCACGTAAGCGCACCTCAGGGTTCAGTAACCATGGAAATTGCTCCTTACCCCAAAACGGTGAGTAATAGTCCATGAAACGGGTCAGAATCGTCAAAGAGGTGAGTGTTGATGAACGATACGTAAGCGCACCTTGGGGTTCAGCAACCATAAAAGTCGCTCTGGGATCCCAAAACAGTGAGTAATAGTCCACGAAATGGGCCCGAATCGGCCAAAATGGCGAGTGTTAATGTCATGCACGTAAGCGCACCATGGGGTCCATAAACCAAGAAAATCGCTTCGGGACCCCAAAACGGTCAGTAATACTCCATGAAACGGGCCAGAATCGGCCAAACCTACGAGTGTTGATGACCGATAGGTAAATGCACCCCGAGGTTCATCAATCGTGGAAATCGCTCCAAGACCTCAAAATGGTGAGTAATAGTCCACGAAATGCGCCAAAATCGGCCAAAACTGCAAGTGTTGATGACCTACACGTAAACGCACCTCAGGTATCATTAATCATGGAAATCGCTCCAGGACCTCAAAAAGGTGAGCAATAGCCCATGAGACGGGTCGAATCAGCCAAAACGGCGAGTGTCGATGACCTGCACGTAATAGGACCTTGTAGTTGAACAAGCAAGGAAATCGCACAGGAACCCCAAAATGGTGAGTAATAGCCCATGAAACGGGCCAGAATCGGGCAAAACAGAGAGTGTTGATGAATGACACGTAAGCGCTTCATGGGGTTTAGCAACCATTAAAATCGCTTCGGGACCCCAAAATGGTGATTAATAGTCCACGAAACGGGCCAGAATCAGCGAAAATTTTGAGTGTTAATGACCTACACGTAAGCGCACATTAGGGTTCAGTAACCATAAAATCACTCTGAAACCCCAAATCAATGAGTAATAGCCCATGAAACTGGCCAGAATCAGCCAAAATGGCGAGTGTTGATGAACGACACGTAAGCACACCTTGGGCTTCGGCAACCATAAAAATCGCTCTGGGACCCCAAATTGGTGACTAGTAGTCCACGAAACGGGACAGAATCGGCCAAAACAGCGAGTGTTAATGACCTGCACGTAAGCGCACCTCGGGGTTCAGTAACCATGGAAATTGCTCCTTACCCCAAAAAGGTGAGTAATAGTACATGAAATGGGTCAGAATCGTCAAAGAGGTGAGTGTTGATGAACGATACGTAAGCGCACCTTGGGGTTCAGCAACCATAAAAGTCGCTCTGGGATCCCAAAACAGTGAGTAATAGTCCACGAAATGGGCCCGAATCGGCCAAAATGGCGAGTGTTAATGTCATGCACGTAAGCGCACCATGGGGTCCATAAACCAAGAAAATCGCTTCGGGACCCCAAAACGGTCAGTAATACTCCATGAAACGCCGGCCAAACCTACGAGTGTTGATGACCGATAGGTAAATGCACCCCGAGGTTCATCAATCGTGGAAATCGCTCCAAGACCTCAAAATGGTGAGTAATAGTCCACGAAATGCGCCAAAATCGGCCAAAACTGCAAATGTTGATGACCTACACGTAAACGCACCTCAGGGATCATTAATCATGGAAATCGCTCCAGGACCTCAAAAAGGTGAGCAATATCCCATGAGACGGATCGAATCAGCCAAAACGGCGAGTGTCGATGACCTGCACGTAATAGGACCTTGTAGTTCAACAAGCAAGGAAATCGCACAGGAACCCCAAAATGGTGAGTAATAGCCCATGAAACGGGCCAGAATCGGGCAAAACAGAGAGTGTTGATGAATGACACGTAAGCGCTTCATGGGGTTTAGCAACCATTAAAATCGCTTCGGGACCCCAAAATGGTGATTAATAGTCCACGAAACGGGCCAGAATCAGCGAAAATTTTGAGTGTTAATGACCTACACGTAAGCGCACATTAGGGTTCAGTAACCATAAAATCACTCTGAAACCCCAAATCAATGAGTAATAGCCCATGAAACGGGCCAGAATCAGCCAAAATGGCGAGTGTTGATGAACGACACGTAAGCACACCTTGGGCTTCGGCAACCATAAAAATCGCTGTAGGGCCCCAAATTGGTGAGTAGTAGTCCACGAAACGGGACAGACTCGGCCAAAACAGCGAGTGTCAATGACCTGCACGTAAGCGCACCTCAGGGTTCAGTAACCATGGAAATCGCTCCTTACCCCAAAACGGTGAGTAATAGTCCATGAAACGGGTCAGAATCGTCAAAGAGGTGAGTGTTGATGAACGATACGTAAGCGCACCTTGGGGTTCGGCAACCATAAAAGTCGCTCTGGGATCCCAAAACAGTGAGTAATAGTCCACGAAACGGGCCCGAATCGGCCAAAATGGCGAGTGTTAATGTCATGCACGTAAGCGCACCATGGGGTCCATAAACCAAGAAAATCGCTTCGGGACCCCAAAACGGTCAGTAATACTCCATGAAACGGGCCAGAATCGGCCAAACCTACGAGTGTTGATGACCGATAGGTAAATGCACCCCGAGGTTCATCAATCGTGGAAATCGCTCCAAGACCTCAAAAAGGTGAGCAATAGCCCATGAGACGGGTTGAATCAGCCAAAACGGCGAGTGTCAATGACCTGCACGTAATAGGACCTTGTAGTTCAACAAGCAAGGAAATCGCACAGGAACCCCAAAATGGTGAGTAATAGCCCATGAAACGGGCCAGAATCGGGCAAAACAGAGAGTGTTGATGAATGACACATAAGCGCTTCATGGGGTTTAGCAACCATTAAAATCGCTTCGGGACCCCAAAATGGAGATTAATAATCCATGAAACGGGCCAGAATCAGCGAAAATTGTGAGTGTTAATGACCTACACGTAAGCGCACATTAGGGTTCAGTAACCATAGAATCACTCTGAAACCCCAAATCAATGAGTAATAGCCCATGAAATGGGCCAGAATCAGCCAAAATGGCGAGTGTTGATGAACGACACGTAAGCACACCTTGGGCTTCGGCAACCATAAAAATCGCTCTGGGACCCCAAATTGGTGAGTAGTAGTCCATGAAACGGGACAGAATCGGCCAAAATAGTGAGTGTTAATGACCTGCACGTAAGCGCACCTCGGGGTTCAGTAACCATGGAAATTGCTCCTTACCCCAAAATGGTGAGTAATAGTCCATGAAATGGGTCAGAATCGTCAAAGAGGTGAGTGTTGATGAACGATACGTAAGCGCACCTTGGGGTTCAGCAACCATAAAAGTCGCTCTGGGATCCCAAAACAGTGAGTAATAGTCCACGAAATGGGCCCGAATCGGCCAAAATGGCGAGTGTTAATGTCATGCACGTAAGCGCACCATGGGGTCCATAAACCAAGAAAATCGCTTCGGGACCCCAAAACGGTCAGTAATACTCCATGAAACGGGCTAGAATCGGCCAAACCTACGAGTGTTGATGACCGATAGGTAAATGCACCCCGAGGTTCATCAATCGTGGAAATCGCTCCAAGACCTCAAAATGGTGAGTCATAGTCCACGAAATGCGCCAAAATCGGCCAAAACTGGAAGTGTTGATGACCTACACGTAAACGCACCTCAGGTATCATTAATCATGGAAATCGCTCCAGGACCTCAAAAAGGTGAGCAATAGCCCATGAGACGGGTCGAATCAGCCAAAACGGCGAGTGTCGATGACCTGCACGTAATAGGACCTTGTAGTTCAACAAGCAAGGAAATCGCACAGGAACCCCAAAATGGTGAGTAATAGCCCATGAAACGGGCCAGAATCGGGCAAAACAGAGAGTGTTGATGAATGACACGTAAGCGCTTCATGGGGTTTAGCAACCATTAAAATCGCTTCGGGACCCCAAAATGGTGATTAATAGTCCACGAAACGGGCCAGAATCAGCGAAAATTGTGAGTGTTAATGACCTACACGTAAGCGCACATTAGGGTTCAGTAACCATAAAATCACTCTGAAACCCCAAATCAATGAGTAATAGCCCATGAAACGGGCCAGAATCAGCCAAAATGGCGAGTGTCGATGAACGACACGTAAGCACACCTTGGGCTTCGGCAACCATAAAAATCGCTCTAGGACCCCAAATTGGTGAGTAGTAGTCCACGAAACGGGACAGACTCGGCCAAAACAGCGAGTGTCAATGACCTGCACGTAAGCGCACCTCAGGGTTCAGTAACCATGGAAATTGCTCCTTACCCCAAAACGGTGAGTAATAGTCCATGAAACGGGTCAGAATCGTCAAAGAGGTGAGTGTTGATGAACGATACGTAAGCGCACCTTGGGGTTCAGCAACCATAAAAGTCACTCTGGGATCCCAAAACAGTCAGTAATAGTCCACGAAATGGGCCCGAATCGGCCAAAATGGCGAGTGTTAATGTCATGCACGTAAGCGCACCATGGGGTCCATAAAGCAAGAAAATCGCTTCGGGACCCCAAAACGGTCAGTAATACTCCATGAAACGGGCCAGAATCGGCCATACCTAAGAGTGTTGATGACCGATAGGTAAATGCACCCCGAGGTTCATCAATCGTGGAAATCGCTCCAAGACCTCAAAATGGTGAGTAATAGTCCACGAAATGCGCCAAAATCGGCCAAAACTGCAAGTGTTGATGACCTACACGTAAACGCACCTCAGGTATCATTAATCATGGAAATCGCTCCAGGACCTCAAAAAGGTGAGCAATAGCCCATGAGACGGGTCGAATCAGCCAAAACGGCAAGTGTCGATGACCTGCACGTAATAGGACCTTGTAGTTCAACAAGCAAAGAAATCGCACAGGAACCCCAAAATGGTGAGTAATATCCCATGAAACGGGCCAGAATCGGGCAAAACAGAGAGTGTTGATGAATGACACGTAAGCGCTTCATGGGGTTTAGCAACCATTAAAATCGCTTCGGGACCCCAAAATGGTGATTAATAGTCCACGAAACGGGCCAGAATCAGCGAAAATTTTGAGTGTTAATGACCTACACGTAACCGCACATTAGGGTTCAGTAACCATAAAATCACTCTGAAACCCCAAATCAATGAGTAATAGCCCATGAAACGGGCCAGAATCAGCCAAAATGGCGAGTGTTGATGAACGACACGTAAGCACACCTTGGGCTTCGGCAACCATAAAAATCGCTCTAGGGCCCCAAATTGGTGAGTAGTAGTCCACGAAACGGGACAGACTCGGCCAAAACAGCGAGTGTCAATGACCTGCACGTAAGCGCACCTCAGGGTTCAGTAACCATGGAAATCGCTCCTTACCCCAAAACGGTGAGTAATAGTCCATGAAACGGGTCAGAATCGTCAAAGAGGTGAGTGTTGATGAACGATACGTAAGCGCACCTTGGGGTTCGGCAACCATAAAAGTCGCTCTGGGATCCCAAAACAGTGAGTAATAGTCCACGAAACGGGCCCGAATCGGCCAAAATGGCGAGTGTTAATGTCATGCACGTAAGCGCACCATGGGGTCCATAAACCAAGAAAATCGCTTCGGGACCCCAAAACGGTCAGTAATACTCCATGAAACGGGCCAGAATCGGCCAAACCTACGAGTGTTGATGACCGATAGGTAAATGCACCCCGAGGTTCATCAATCGTGGAAATCGCTCCAAGACCTCAAAATGGTGAGTAATAGTCCACGAAATGCGCCAAAATCGGCCAAAACTGCAAGTGTTGATGACCTACACGTAAATGCACCTCAGGTATCATTAATCATGGAAATCGCTCCAGGACCTCAAAAAGGTGAGCAATAGCCCATGAGACGGGTCGAATCAGCCAAAACGGCAAGTGTCGATGACCTGCACGTAATAGGACCTTGTAGTTCAACAAGCAAAGAAATCGCATAGGATCCCAAAATGGTGAGTAATAGCCCATGAAACGGGCCAGAATCGGGCAAAACAGAGAGTGTTGATGAATGACACGTAAGCGCTTCATGGGGTTTAGCAACCATTAAAATCGCTTCGGGACCCCAAAATGGTGATTAATAGTCCACGAAACGGGCCAGAATCAGCGAAAATTTTGAGTGTTAATGACCTACACGTAAGCGCACATTAGGGTTCAGTAACCATAAAATCACTCTGAAACCCCAAATCAATGAGTAATAGCCCATGAAACGGGCCAGAATCAGCCAAAATGGCGAGTGTTGATGAACGACACGTAAGCACACCTTGGGCTTCGGCAACCATAAAAATCGCTGTAGGGCCCCAAATTGGTGAGTAGTAGTCCACGAAACGGGACAGACTCGGCCAAAACAGCGAGTGTCAATGACCTGCACGTAAGCGCACCTCAGGGTTCAGTAACCATGGAAATCGCTCCTTACCCCAAAACGGTGAGTAATAGTCCATGAAACGGGTCAGAATCGTCAAAGAGGTGAGTGTTGATGAACGATACGTAAGCGCACCTTGGGGTTCGGCAACCATAAAAGTCGCTCTGGGATCCCAAAACAGTGAGTAATAGTCCACGAAACGGGCCCGAATCGGCCAAAATGGCGAGTGTTAATGTCATGCACGTAAGCGCACCATGGGGTCCATAAACCAAGAAAATCGCTTCGGGACCCCAAAACGGTCAGTAATACTCCATGAAACGGGCCAGAATCGGCCAAACCTACGAGTGTTGATGACCGATAGGTAAATGCACCCCGAGGTTCATCAATCGTGGAAATCGCTCCAAGACCTCAAAATGGTGAGTAATAGTCCACGAAATGCGCCAAAATCGGCAAAAACTGCAAGTGTTGATGACCTACACGTAAACGCACCTCAGGTATCATTAATCATGGAAATCGCTCCAGGACCTCAAAAAGGTGAGCAATAGCCCATGAGACGGGTCGAATCAGCCAAAACGGCAAGTGTCGATGACCTACACGTAATAGGACCTTGTAGTTCAACAAGCAAAGAAATCGCACAGGAACCCCAAAATGGTGAGTAATAGCCCATGAAACGGGCCAGAATCGGGCAAAACAGAGAGTGTTGATGAATGACACGTAAGCGCTTCATGGGGTTTAGCAACCATTAAAATCGCTTCAGGACCCCAAAATGGTGATTAATAGTCCACGAAACGGGCCAGAATGAGCGAAAATTTTGAGTGTTAATGACCTAGACGTAAGCGCACATTAGGGTTCAGTAACCATAAAATCACTCTGAAACCCCAAATCAATGAGTAATAGCCGATGAAACGGGCCAGAATCAGCCAAAATGGCGAGTGTTGATGAATGACACGTAAGCACACCTTGGGCTTCGGCAACCATAAAAATCGCTCTAGGGCCCCAAATTGGTGAGTAGTAGTCCACGAAACGGGACAGACTCGGCCAAAACAGCGAGTGTCAATGACCTGCACGTAAGCGCACCTCAGGGTTCAGTAACCATGGAAATCGCTCCTTACCCCAAAACGGTGAGTAATAGTCCATGAAACGGGTCAGAATCGTCAAAGAGGTGAGTGTTGATGAACGATACGTAAGCGCACCTTGGGGTTCGGCAACCATAAAAGTCGCTCTGGGATCCCAAAACAGTGAGTAATAGTCCACGAAACGGGCCCGAATCGGCCAAAATGGCGATTGTTAATGTCATGCACGTAAGCGCACCATGGGGTCCATAAACCAAGAAAATCGCTTCGGGACACCAAAACGGTCAGTAATACTCCATGAAACGGGCCAGAATCGGCCAAACCTACGAGTGTTGATGACCGATAGGTAAATGCACCCCGAGGTTCATCAATCGTGGAAATCGCTCCAAGACCTCAAAATGGTGAGTAATAGTCCACGAAATGCTCCAAAATAGGCCAAAACTGCAAGTGTTGATGACCTACACGTAAGCGCACCTCAGGGATCATTAATCATGGAAATCGCTCCAGGACCTCAAAAAGGTGAGCAATAGCCCATGAGACGGGTTGAATCAGCCAAAACGGCGAGTGTCAATGACCTGCACGTAATAGGACCTTGTAGTTCAACAAGCAAGGAAATCGCACAGGAACCCCAAAATGGTGAGTAATAGCCCATGAAACGGGCCAGAATCGGGCAAAACAGAGAGTGTTGATGAATGACACATAAGCGCTTCATGGGGTTTAGCAACCATTAAAATCGCTTCGGGACCCCAAAGTGGTGATTAATAGTCCACGAAACGGGCCAGAATCAACGAAAATTGTGAGTGTTAATGACCTACACGTAAGCGCACATTAGGGTTCAGTAACCATAGAATCACTCTGAAACCACAAATCAATGAGTAATAGCCCAAGAAATGGGCCAGAATCAGCCAAAATGGCGAGTGTTGATGAACGACACGTAAGCACACCTTGGGCTTCGGCAACCTTAAAAATCGCTCTGGGACCCCAAATTGGTGAGTAGTAGTCCATGAAACGGGACAGAATCGGCCAAAATAGCGAGTGTTAATGACCTGCACGTAAGCGCACCTCGGGGTTCAGTAACCATGGAAATTGCTCCTTACCCCAAAATGGTGAGTAATAGTCCATGAAATGGGTCAGAATCGTCAAAGAGGTGAGTGTTGATGAACGATACGTAAGCGCACCTTGGGGTTCAGCAACCATAAAAGTCGCTCTGGGATCCCAAAACAGTGAGTAATAGTCCACGAAATGGGCCCGAATCGGCCAAAATGGCGAGTGTTAATGTCATGCACGTAAGCGCACCAAGGGGTCCATAAACCAAGAAAATCGCTTTGGGACCCCAAAACGGTCAGTAATACTCCATGAAACGGGCCAGAATCGGCCAAACCTACGAGTGTTGATGACCGATAGGTAAATGCACCCCGAGGTTCATCAATCGTGGAAATCGCTCCAAGACCTCAAAATGGTGAGTAATAGTCCACGAAATGCGCCAAAATCGGCCAAAACTGGAAGTGTTGATGACCTACACGTAAACGCACCTCAGGTATCATTAATCATGGAAATCGCTCCAGGACCTCAAAAAGGTGAGCAATAGCCCATGAGACGGGTCGAATCAGCCAAAACTGCGAGTGTCAATGACCTGCACGTAATAGGACCTTGTAGTTCAACAAGCAAGGAAATCGCACAGGAACCCCAAAATGGTGAGTAATAGCCCATGAAACGGGCCAGAATCGGGCAAAACAGAGAGTGTTGATGAATGACACATAAGCGCTTCATGGGGTTTAGCAACCATTAAAATCGCTTCGGGACCCCAAAATGGTGATTAATAGTCCACGAAACGGGCCAGAATCAGCGAAAATTGTGAGTGTTAATGACCTACACGTAAGCGCACATTAGGGTTCAGTAACCATAAAATCACTCTGAAACCCCAAATCAATGAGTAATAGCCCATGAAATGGGCCAGAATCAGCCAAAATGGCGAGTGTTGATGAACGACACGTAAGCACACCTTGGGCTTCGGCAACCATAAAAATCGCTCTGGGACCCCAAATTGGTGAGTAGTAGTCCATGAAACGGGACAGAATCGGCCAAAATAGCGAGTGTTAATGACCTGCACGTAAGCGCACCTCGGGGTTCAGTAACCATGGAAATTGCTCCTTACCCCAAAATGGTGAGTAATAGTCCATGAAATGGGTCAGAATCGTCAAAGAGGTGAGTGTTGATGAACGATACGTAAGCGCACCTTGGGGTTCAGCAACCATAAAAGTCGCTCTGGGATCCCAAAACAGTGAGTAATAGTCCACGAAATGGGCCCGAATCGGCCAAAATGGCGAGTGTTAATGTCATGCACGTAAGCGCACCATGGGGTCCATAAACCAAGAAAATCGCTTCGGGACCCCAAAACGGTCAGTAATACTCCATGAAACGGGCCAGAATCGGCCAAACCTACGAGTGTTGATGACCGATAGGTAAATGCACCCCGAGGTTCATCAATCGTGGAAATCGCTCCAAGACCTCAAAATGGTGAGTCATAGTCCACGAAATGCGCCAAAATCGGCCAAAACTGGAAGTGTTGATGACCTACACGTAAACGCACCTCAGGTATCATTAATCATGGAAATCGCTCCAGGACCTCAAAAAGGTGAGCAATAGCCCATGAGACGGGTCGAATCAGCCAAAACGGCGAGTGTCGATGACCTGCACGTAATAGGACCTTGTAGTTCAACAAGCAAGGAAATCGCACAGGAACCCCAAAATGGTGAGTAATAGCCCATGAAACGGGCCAGAATCGGGCAAAACAGAGAGTGTTGATGAATGACACGTAAGCGCTTCATGGGGTTTAGCAACCATTAAAATCGCTTCGGGACCCCAAAATGGTGATTAATAGTCCACGAAACGGGCCAGAATCAGCGAAAATTGTGAGTGTTAATGACCTACACGTAAGCGCACATTAGGGTTCAGTAACCATAAAATCACTCTGAAACCCCAAATCAATGAGTAATAGCCCATGAAACGGGCCAGAATCAGCCAAAATGGCGAGTGTTGATGAACGACACGTAAGCACACCTTGGGCTTCGGCAACCATAAAAATCGCTCTGGGACCCCAAATTGGTGAGTAGTAGTCCACGAAACGGGACAGAATCGGCCAAAACAGCGAGTGTTAATGACCTGCACGTAAGCGCACCTCGGGGTTCAGTAACCATGGAAATTGCTCCTTACCCCAAAATGGTGAGTAATAGTACTTGAAATGGGTCAGAATCGTCAAAGAGGTGAGTGTTGATGAACGATACGTAAGCGCACCTTGGGGTTCAGCAACCATAAAAGTCGCTCTGGGATCCCAAAACAGTGAGTAATAGTCCACGAAATGGGCCCGAATCGGCCAAAATGGTGAGTGTTAATGTCATGCACGTAAGCGCACCATGGGGTCCATAAACCAAGAAAATCGCTTCGGGACCCCAAAACGGTCAGTAATACTCCATGAAACGGGCTAGAATCGGCCAAACCTACGAGTGTTGATGACCGATAGGTAAATGCACCCCGAGGTTCATCAATCGTATAAATCGCTCCAAGACCTCAAAATGGTGAGTCATAGTCCACGAAATGCGCCAAAATCGGCCAAAACTGGAAGTGTTGATGACCTACACGTAAACGCACCTCAGGTATCATTAATCATGGAAATCGCTCCAGGACCTCAAAAAGGTGAGCAATAGCCCATGAGACGGGTCGAATCAGCCAAAACGGCGAGTGTCGATGACCTGCACGTAATAGGACCTTGTAGTTCAACAAGCAAGGAAATCGCACAGGAACCCCAAAATGGTGAGTAATAGGCCATGAAATGGGCCAGAATCGGGCAAAACAGAGAGTGTTGATGAATGACACGTAAGCGCTTCATGGGGTTTAGCAACCATTAAAATCGCTTCGGGACCCCAAAATGGTGATTAATAGTCCACGAAACGGGCCAGAATCAGCGAAAATTGTGAGTGTTAATGACCTACACGTAAGCACACATTAGGGTTCAGTAACCATAAAATCACTCTGAAACCCCAAATCAATGAGTAATAGCCCATGAAACGGGCCAGAATCAGCCAAAATGGCGAGTGTTGATGAACGACACGTAAGCACACCTTGGGCTTCGGCAACCATAAAAATCGCTCTAGGGCCCCAAATTGGTGAGTAGTAGTCCACGAAACGGGACAGACTTGGCCAAAACAGCGAGTGTCAATGACCTGCACGTAAGTGCACCTCAGGGTTCAGTAACCATGGAAATCGCTCCTTACCCCAAAACGGTGAGTAATAGTCCATGAAACGGGTTAGAATCGTCAAAGAGGTGAGTGTTGATGAACGATACGTAAGCGCACCTTGGGGTTCGGCAACCATAAAACTCGCTCTGGGATCCCAAAACAGTGAGTAATAGTCCACGAAACGGGCCCGAATCGGCCAAAATGGCGAGTGTTAATGTCATGCACGTAAGCGCACCATGGGGTCCATAAACCAAGAAAATCGCTTCGGGACCCCAAAACGGTCAGTAATACTCCATGAAACGGGCCAGAATCGGCCAAACCTACGAGTGTTGATGACCGATAGGTAAATGCACCCCGAGGTTCATCAATCGTGGAAATCGCTCCAAGACCTCAAAATGGTGAGTAATAGTCCACGAAATGCTCCAAAATAGGCCAAAACTGCAAGTGTTGATGACCTACACGTAAGCGCACCTCAGGGATCATTAATCATGGAAATCGCTCCAGGACCTCAAAAAGGTGAGCAATAGCCCATGAGACGGGTTGAATCAGCCAAAACGGCGAGTGTCAATGACCTGCACGTAATAGGACCTTGTAGTTCAACAAGCAAGGAAATCGCACAGGAACCCCAAAATGGTGAGTAATAGCCCATGAAACGGGCCAGAATCGGGCAAAACAGAGAGTGTTGATGAATGACACATAAGCGCTTCATGGGGTTTAGCAACCATTAAAATCGCTTCGGGACCCCAAAATGGTGATTAATAGTCCACGAAACGGGCCAGAATCAGCGAAAATTGTGAGTGTTAATGACCTACACGTAAGCGCACATTAGGGTTCAGTAACCATAGAATCACTCTGAAACCCCAAATCAATGAGTAATAGCCCATGAAATGGGCCAGAATCAGCCAAAATGGCGAGTGTTGATGAACGACACGTAAGCACACCTTGGGCTTCGGCAACCATAAAAATCGCTCTGGGACCCCAAATTGGTGAGTAGTAGTCCATGAAACGGGACAGAATCGGCCAAAATAGCGAGTGTTAATGACCTGCACGTAAGCGCACCTCGGGATTCAGTAACCATGGAAATTGCTCCTTACCCCAAAATGGTGAGTAATAGTCCATGAAATGGGTCAGAATCGTCAAAGAGGTGAGTGTTGATGAACGATACGTAAGCGCACCTTGGGGTTCAGCAACCATAAAAGTCGCTCTGGGATCCCAAAACAGTTAGTAATAGTCCACGAAATGGGCCCGAATCGGCCAAAATGGCGAGTGTTAATGTCATGCACGTAAGCGCACCATGGGGTCCATAAACCAAGAAAATCGCTTCGGGACCCCAAAACGGTCAGTAATACTCCATGAAACGGGCTAGAATCGGCCAAACCTACGAGTGTTGATGACCGATAGGTAAATGCACCCCGAGGTTCATCAATCGTATAAATCGCTCCAAGACCTCAAAATGGTGAGTCATAGTCCACGAAATGCGCCAAAATCGGCCAAAACTGGAAGTGTTGATGACCTACACGTAAACGCACCTCAGGTATCATTAATCATGGAAATCGCTCCAGGACCTCAAAAAGGTGAGCAATAGCCCATGAGACGGGTCGAATCAGCCAAAACGGCGAGTGTCGATGACCTGCACGTAATAGGACCTTGTAGTTCAACAAGCAAGGAAATCGCACAGGAACCCCAAAATGGTGAGTAATAGGCCATGAAATGGGCCAGAATCGGGCAAAACAGAGAGTGTTGATGAATGACACGTAAGCGCTTCATGGGGTTTAGCAACCATTAAAATCGCTTCGGGACCCCAAAATGGTGATTAATAGTCCACGAAACGGGCCAGAATCAGCGAAAATTGTGAGTGTTAATGACCTACACGTAAGCACACATTAGGGTTCAGTAACCATAAAATCACTCTGAAACCCCAAATCAATGAGTAATAGCCCATGAAACGGGCCAGAATCAGCCAAAATGGCGAGTGTTGATGAACGACACGTAAGCACACCTTGGGCTTCGGCAACCATAAAAATCGCTCTAGGGCCCCAAATTGGTGAGTAGTAGTCCACGAAACGGGACAGACTTGGCCAAAACAGCGAGTGTCAATGACCTGCACGTAAGTGCACCTCAGGGTTCAGTAACCATGGAAATCGCTCCTTACCCCAAAACGGTGAGTAATAGTCCATGAAACGGGTTAGAATCGTCAAAGAGGTGAGTGTTGATGAACGATACGTAAGCGCACCTTGGGGTTCGGCAACCATAAAACTCGCTCTGGGATCCCAAAACAGTGAGTAATAGTCCACGAAACGGGCCCGAATCGGCCAAAATGGCGAGTGTTAATGTCATGCACGTAAGCGCACCATGGGGTCCATAAACCAAGAAAATCGCTTCGGGACCCCAAAACGGTCAGTAATACTCCATGAAACGGGCCAGAATCGGCCAAACCTACGAGTGTTGATGACCGATAGGTAAATGCACCCCGAGGTTCATCAATCGTGGAAATCGCTCCAAGACCTCAAAATGGTGAGTAATAGTCCACGAAATGCTCCAAAATAGGCCAAAACTGCAAGTGTTGATGACCTACACGTAAGCGCACCTCAGGGATCATTAATCATGGAAATCGCTCCAGGACCTCAAAAAGGTGAGCAATAGCCCATGAGACGGGTTGAATCAGCCAAAACGGCGAGTGTCAATGACCTGCACGTAATAGGACCTTGTAGTTCAACAAGCAAGGAAATCGCACAGGAACCCCAAAATGGTGAGTAATAGCCCATGAAACGGGCCAGAATCGGGCAAAACAGAGAGTGTTGATGAATGACACATAAGCGCTTCATGGGGTTTAGCAACCATTAAAATCGCTTCGGGACCCCAAAATGGTGATTAATAGTCCACGAAACGGGCCAGAATCAGCGAAAATTGTGAGTGTTAATGACCTACACGTAAGCGCACATTAGGGTTCAGTAACCATAAAATCACTCTGAAACCCCAAATCAATGAGTAATAGCCCATGAAATGGGCCAGAATCAGCCAAAATGGCGAGTGTTGATGAACGACACGTAAGCACACCTTGGGCTTCGGCAACCATAAAAATCGCTCTGGGACCCCAAATTGGTGAGTAGTAGTCCATGAAACGGGACAGAATCGGCCAAAATAGCGAGTGTTAATGACCTGCACGTAAGCGCACCTCGGGGTTCAGTAACCATGGAAATTGCTCCTTACCCCAAAATGGTGAGTAATAGTCCATGAAATGGGTCAGAATCGTCAAAGAGGTGAGTGTTGATGAACGATACGTAAGCGCACCTTGGGGTTCAGCAACCATAAAAGTCGCTCTGGGATCCCAAAACAGTGAGTAATAGTCCACGAAATGGGCCCGAATCGGCCAAAATGGCGAGTGTTAATGTCATGCACGTAAGCGCACCATGGGGTCCATAAACCAAGAAAATCGCTTCGGGACCCCAAAACGGTCAGTAATACTCCATGAAACGGGCCAGAATCGGCCAAACCTACGAGTGTTGATGACCGATAGGTAAATGCACCCCGAGGTTCATCAATCGTGGAAATCGCTCCAAGACCTCAAAATGGTGAGTAATAGTCCACGAAATGCTCCAAAATAGGCCAAAACTGCAAGTGTTGATGACCTACACGTAAGCGCACCTCAGGGATCATTAATCATGGAAATCGCTCCAGGACCTCAAAAAGGTGAGCAATAGCCCATGAGACGGGTTGAATCAGCCAAAACGGCGAGTGTCAATGACCTGCACGTAATAGGACCTTGTAGTTCAACAAGCAAGGAAATCGCACAGGAACCCCAAAATGGTGAGTAATAGCCCATGAAACGGGCCAGAATCGGGCAAAACAGAGAGTGTTGATGAATGACACATAAGCGCTTCATGGGGTTTAGCAACCATTAAAATCGCTTCGGGACCCCAAAATGGTGATTAATAGTCCACGAAACGGGCCAGAATCAGCGAAAATTGTGAGTGTTAATGACCTACACGTAAGCGCACATTAGGGTTCAGTAACCATAGAATCACTCTGAAACCCCAAATCAATGAGTAATAGCCCATGAAATGGGCCAGAATCAGCCAAAATGGCGAGTGTTGATGAACGACACGTAAGCACACCTTGGGCTTCGGCAACCATAAAAATCGCTCTGGGACCCCAAATTGGTGAGTAGTAGTCCATGAAACGGGACAGAATCGGCCAAAATAGCGAGTGTTAATGACCTGCACGTAAGCGCACCTCGGGGTTCAGTAACCATGGAAATTGCTCCTTACCCCAAAATGGTGAGTAATAGTCCATGAAATGGGTCAGAATCGTCAAAGAGGTGAGTGTTGATGAACGATACGTAAGCGCACCTTGGGGTTAAGCAACCATAAAAGTCGCTCTGGGATCCCAAAACAGTCAGTAATAGTCCACGAAATGGGCCCGAATCGGCCAAAATGGCGAGTGTTAATGTCATGCACGTAAGCGCACCATGGGGTCCATAAACCAAGAAAATCGCTTCGGGACCCCAAAACGGTCAGTAATACTCCATGAAACGGGCCAGAATCGGCCAAACCTACGAGTGTTGATGACCGATAGGTAAATGCACCCCGAGGTTCATCAATCGTGGAAATCGCTCCAAGACCTCAAAATGGTGAGTAATAGTCCACGAAATGCGCCAAAATCGGCCAAAACTGGAAGTGTTGATGACCTACACGTAAACGCACCTCAGGTATCATTAATCATGGAAATCGCTCCAGGACCTCAAAAAGGTGAGCAATAGCCCATGAGACGGGTCGAATCAGCCAAAACGGCGAGTGTCAATGACCTGCACGTAATAGGACCTTGTAGTTCAACAAGCAAGGAAATCGCACAGGAACCCCAAAATGGTGAGTAATAGCCCATGAAATGGGCCAGAATCGGGCAAAACAGAGAGTGTTGATGAATGACACATAAGCGCTTCATGGGGTTTAGCAACCATTAAAATCGCTTCGGGACCCCAAAATGGTGATTAATAGTCCACGAAACGGGCCAGAATCAGCGAAAATTGTGAGTGTTAATGACCTACACGTAAGCGCACATTAGGGTTCAGTAACCATAAAATCACTCTGAAACCCCAAATCAATGAGTAATAGCCCATGAAATGGGCCAGAATCAGCCAAAATGGCGAGTGTTGATGAACGACACGTAAGCACACCTTGGGCTTCGGCAACCATAAAAATCGCTCTGGGACCCCAAATTGGTGAGTAGTAGTCCATGAAACGGGACAGAATCGGCCAAAATAGCGAGTGTTAATGACCTGCACGTAAGCGCACCTCGGGGTTCAGTAACCATGGAAATTGCTCCTTACCCCAAAATGGTGAGTAATAGTCCATGAAATGGGTCAGAATCGTCAAAGAGGTGAGTGTTGATGAACGATACGTAAGCGCACCTTGGGGTTCAGCAACCATAAAAGTCGCTCTGGGATCCCAAAACAGTGAGTAATAGTCCACGAAATGGGCCCGAATCGGCCAAAATGGCGAGTGTTAATGTCATGCACGTAAGCGCACCATGGGGTCCATAAACCAAGAAAATCGCTTCGGGACCCCAAAACGGTCAGTAATACTCCATGAAACGGGCCAGAATCGGCCAAACCTACGAGTGTTGATGACCGATAGGTAAATGCACCCCGAGGTTCATCAATCGTGGAAATCGCTCCAAGACCTCAAAATGGTGAGTCATAGTCCACGAAATGCGCCAAAATCGGCCAAAACTGGAAGTGTTGATGACCTACACGTAAACGCACCTCAGGTATCATTAATCATGGAAATCGCTCCAGGACCTCAAAAAGGTGAGCAATAGCCCATGAGACGGGTCGAATCAGCCAAAACGGCGAGTGTCGATGACCTGCACGTAATAGGACCTTGTAGTTCAACAAGCAAGGAAATCGCACAGGAACCCCAAAATGGTGAGTAATAGGCCATGAAATGGGCCAGAATCGGGCAAAACAGAGAGTGTTGATGAATGACACGTAAGCGCTTCATGGGGTTTAGCAACCATTAAAATCGCTTCGGGACCCCAAAATGGTGATTAATAGTCCACGAAACGGGCCAGAATCAGCGAAAATTGTGAGTGTTAATGACCTACACGTAAGCGCACATTAGGGTTCAGTAACCATAAAATCACTCTGAAACCCCAAATCAATGAGTAATAGCCCATGAAACGGGCCAGAATCAGCCAAAATGGCGAGTGTTGATGAACGACACGTAAGCACACCTTGGGCTTCGACAACCATAAAAATCGCTCTAGGGCCCCAAATTGGTGAGTAGTAGTCCACAAAACGGGACAGACTCGGCCAAAACAGCGAGTGTCAATGACCTGGACGTAAGCGCACCTCAGGGTTTAGTAACCATGGAAATCGCTCCTTACCCCAAAACGGTGAGTAATAGTCCATGAAACGGGTCAGAATCGTCAAAGAGGTGAGTGTTGATGAACGATACGTAAGCGCACCTTGGGGTTCGGCAAGCATAAAAGTCGCTCTGGGATCCCAAAACAGTGAGTAATAGTCCACGAAACGGGCCCGAATCGGCCAAAATGGCGAGTGTTAATGTCATGCACGTAAGCGCACCATGGGGTCCATGAACCAAGAAAATCGCTTCGGGACCCCAAAACGGTCGGTAATACTCCATGAAACGGGCCAGAATCGGCCAAACCTATGAGTGTTGATGACCGATAGGTAAATGCACCCCGAGGTTCATCAATCGTGGAAATCGCTCCAAGACCTCAAAATGGTGAGTAATAGTCCACGAAATGCTCCAAAATAGGCCAAAACTGCAAGTGTTGATGACCTACACGTAAGCGCACCTCAGGGATCATTAATCATGGAAATCGCTCCAGGACCTCAAAAAGGTGAGCAATAGCCCATGAGACGGGTTGAATCAGCCAAAACGGCGAGTGTCAATGACCTGCACGTAATAGGACCTTGTAGTTCAACAAGCAAGGAAATCGCACAGGAACCCCAAAATGGTGAGTAATAGCCCATGAAACGGGCCAGAATCGGGCAAAACTGAGAGTGTTGATGAATGACACGTATGCGCTTCATGGGGTTTAGCAACCATTAAAATCGCTTCGGGACCCCAAAATGGTGATTAATAGTCCACGAAACGGGCCAGAATCAGCGAAAATTGTGAGTGTTAATGACCTACACGTAAGCGCACATTAGGGTTCAGTAACCATAAAATCACTCTGAAACCCAAAATCAATGAGTAATAGCCCATGAAACGGGCCAGAATCAGCCAAAATGGCGAGTGTTGATGAACGACACGTAAGCACACCTTGGGCTTCGGCAACCATAAAAATCGCTCTAGGGCCCCAAATTGGTGAGTAGTAGTCCACGAAACGGGACAGACTCGGCCAAAACAGCGAGTGTCAATGACCAACACGTAAGCGCACCTCAGGGTTCAGTAACCATGGAAATCGCTCCTTACCCCAAAACGGTGAGTAATAGTCCATGAAACGGGTCAGAATCGTCAAAGAGGTGAGTGTTGATGAACGATATGTAAGCGCACCTTGGGGTTCGGCAACCATAAAAGTCGCTCTGGGATCCCAAAACAGTGAGTAATAGTCCACGAAACGGGCCCGAATCGGCCAAAATGGCGAGTGTTAATGTCATGCACGTAAGCGCACCATGGGGTCCATAAACCAAGAAAATCGCTTCGGGACCCCAAAACGGTCAGTAATACTCCATGAAACGGGCCAGAATCGGCCAAACCTATGAGTGTTGATGACCGATAGGTAAATGCACCCCGAGGTTCATCAATCGTGGAAATCGCTCCAAGACCTCAAAATGGTGAGTAATAGTCCACGAAATGCTCCAAAATAGGCCAAAACTGCAAGTGTTGATGACCTACACGTAAGCGCACCTCAGGGATCATTAATCATGGAAATCGCTCCAGGACCTCAAAAAGGTGAGCAATAGCCCATGAGACGGGTTGAATCAGCCAAAACGGCGAGTGTCAATGACCTGCACATAATAGGACCTTGTAGTTCAACAAGCAAGGAAATCGCACAGGAACCCCAAAATGGTGAGTAATAGCCCATGATCGGGCCAGAATCGGGCAAAACTGAGAGTGTTGATGAATGACACATAAGCGCTTCATGGGGTTTAGCAACCATTAAAATCGCTTCGGGACCCCAAAATGGTGATTAATAGTCCACGAAACGGGCCAGAATCAGCGAAAATTGTGAGTGTTAATGACCTACACGTAAGCGCACATTAGGGTTCAGTAACCATAGAATCACTCTGAAACCCCAAATCAATGAGTAATAGCCCATGAAATGGGCCAGAATCAGCCAAAATGGCGAGTGTTGATGAACGACACGTAAGCACACCTTGGGCTTCGGCAACCATAAAAATCGCTCTGGGACCCCAAATTGGTGAGTAGTAGTCCATGAAACGGGACAGAATCAGCCAAAATAGCGAGTGTTAATGACCTGCACGTAAGCGCTCCTCGGGGTTCAGTAACCATGGAAATTGCTCCTTACCCCAAAATGGTGAGTAATAGTCCATGAAATGGGTCAGAATCGTCAAAGAGGTGAGTGTTGATGAACGATACGTAAGCGCACCTTGGGGTTCAGCAACCATAAAAGTCGCTCTGGGATCCCAAAACAGTGAGTAATAGTCCACGAAATGGGCCCGAATCGGCCAAAATGGCGAGTGTTAATGTCATGCACGTAAGCGCACCATGGGGTCCATAAACCAAGAAAATCGCTTCGGGACCCCAAAACGGCCAGTAATACTCCATGAAACTGGCCAGAATCGGCCAAACCTACGAGTGTTGATGACCGATAGGTAAATGCACCCCGAGGTTCATCAATCGTGGAAATCGCTCCAAGACCTCAAAATGGTGAGCAATAGTCCACGAAATGCGCCAAAATCGGCCAAAACTGCAAGTGTTGATGACCTGCACGTAAACGCACCTCAGGTATCATTAATCATGGAAATCGCTCCAGGACCTCAAAAAGGTGAGCAATAGCCCATGAACGGGTCGAATCAGCCAAAAAGGCGAGTGTCGATGACCTGCACGTAATAGGACCTTGTAGTTCAACAAGCAAGGAAATCGCACAGGAACCCCAAAATGGTGAGTAATAGCCCATGAAACGGGCCAGAATCGGGCAAAACAGAGAGTGTTGATGAATGACACGTAAGCGCTTCATGGGGTTTAGCAACCATTAAAATCGCTTCGGGACCCCAAAATGGTGATTAATAGTCCACGAAACGGGCCAGAATCAGCGAAAATTGTGAGTGTTAATGACCTACACGTAAGCGCACATTAGGGTTCAGTAACCATAAAATCACTCTGAAACCCCAAATCAATGAGTAATAGCCCATGAAACGGGCCAGAATCAGCCAAAATGGCGAGTGTTGATGAACGACACGTAAGCACACCTTGGGCTTCGGCAACCATAAAAATCGCTCTAGGACCCCAAATTGGTGAGTAGTAGTCCACGAAACGGGACAGAATCGGCCAAAACAGCGAGTGTTAATGACCTGCACGTAAGCGCACCTCGGGGTTCAGTAACCATGGAAATTGCTCCTTACCCCAAAATGGTGAGTAATAGTCCATGAAATGGGTCAGAATCGTCAAAGAGGTGAGTGTTGATGAACGATACGCAAGCGCACCTTGGGGTTCAGCAACCATAAAAGTCGCTCTGGGATCCCAAAACAGTTAGTAATAGTCCACGAAATTGGCCCGAATCGGCCAAAATGGCGAGTGTTAATGTCATGCACATAAGCGCACCATGGGGTCCATAAACCAAGAAAATCGCTTCGGGACCCCAAAACGGTCAGTAATACTCCATGAAACGGGCCAGAATCGGCCAAACCTACGAGTGTTGATGACCGATAGGTAAATGCACCTCGAGGTTCATCAATCGTGGAAATCGCTCCAAGACCTCAAAATGGTGAGCAATAGTCCACGAAATGCGCCAAAATCGGCCAAAACTGCAAGTGTTGATGACCTGCACGTAAACGCACCTCAGGTATCATTAATCATGGAAATCGCTCCAGGACCTCAAAAAGGTGAGCAATAGCCCATGAGACGGGTCGAATCAGCCAAAAAGGCGAGTGTCGATGACCTGCACGTAATAGGACCTTGTAGTTCAACAAGCAAGGAAATCGCACAGGAACCCCAAAATGGTGAGTAATAGCCCATGAAACGGGCCAGAATCGGGCAAAACAGAGAGTGTTGATGAATGACACGTAAGCGCTTCATGGGGTTTAGCAACCATTAAAATCGCTTCGGGACCCCAAAATGGTGATTAATAGTCCACGAAACGGGCCAGAATCAGCGAAAATTGTGAGTGTTAATGACCTACACGTAAGCGCACATTAGGGTTCAGTAACCATAAAATCACTCTGAAACCCCAAATCAATGAGTAATAGCCCATGAAACGGGCCAGAATCAGCCAAAATGGCGAGTGTTGATGAACGACACGTAAGCACACCTTGGGCTTCGGCAACCATAAAAATCGCTCTAGGACCCCAAATTGGTGAGTAGTAGTCCACGAAACGGGACAGAATCGGCCAAAACAGCGAGTGTTAATGACCTGCACGTAAGCGCACCTCGGGGTTCAGTAACCATGGAAATTGCTCCTTACCCCAAAATGGTGAGTAATAGTCCATGAAATGGGTCAGAATCGTCAAAGAGGTGAGTGTTGATGAACGATACGCAAGCGCACCTTGGGGTTCAGCAACCATAAAAGTCGCTCTGGGATCCCAAAACAGTTAGTAATAGTCCACGAAATGGGCCCGAATCGGCCAAAATGGTGAGTGTTAATGTCATGCACGTAAGCGCACCATGGGGTCCATAAACAAAGAAAATCGCTTCGGGACCCCAAAACGGTCAGTAATACTCCATGAAACGGGCCAGAATCGGCCAAACCTACGAGTGTTGATGACCGATAGGTAAATGCACCTCGAGGTTCATCAATCGTGGAAATCGCTCCAAGACCTCAAAATGGTGAGCAATAGTCCACGAAATGCGCCAAAATCGGCCAAAACTGCAAGTGTTGATGACCTGCACGTAAACGCACCTCAGGTATCATTAATCATGGAAATCGCTCCAGGACCTCAAAAAGGTGAGCAATAGCCCATGAGACGGGTCGAATCAGCCAAAAAGGCGAGTGTCGATGACCTGCACGTAATAGGACCTTGTAGTTCAACAAGCAAGGAAATCGCACAGGAACCCCAAAATGGTGAGTAATAGCCCATGAAACGGGCCAGAATCGGGCAAAACAGAGAGTGTTGATGAATGACACGTAAGCGCTTCATGGGGTTTAGCAACCATTAAAATCGCTTCGGGACCCCAAAATGGTGATTAATAGTCCACGAAACGGGCCAGAATCAGCGAAAATTGTGAGTGTTAATGACCTACACGTAAGCGCACATTAGGGTTCAGTAACCATAAAATCACTTTGAAACCCCAAATCAATGAGTAATAGCCCATGAAACGGGCCAGAATCAGCCAAAATGGCGAGTGTTGATGAACGACACGTAAGCACACCTTGGGCTTCGGCAACCATAAAAATCGCTCTAGGACCCCAAATTGGTGAGTAGTAGTCCACGAAACGGGACAGAATCGGCCAAAACAGCGAGTGTTAATGACCTGCACGTAAGCGCACCTCGGGGTTCAGTAACCATGGAAATTGCTCCTTACCCCAAAATGGTGAGTAATAGTCCATGAAATGGGTCAGAATCGTCAAAGAGGTGAGTGTTGATGAACGATACGCAAGCGCACCTTGGGGTTCAGCAACCATAAAAGTCGCTCTGGGATCCCAAAACAGTGAGTAATAGTCCACGAAATGGGCCCGAATCGGCCAAAATGGCGAGTGTTAATGTCATGCACGTAAGCGCACCATGGGGTCCATAAACCAAGAAAATCGCTTCGGGACCCCAAAACGGTCAGTAATACTCCATGAAACGGGCCAGAATCGGCCAAACCTACGAGTGTTGATGACCGATAGGTAAATGCACCACGAGGTCCATCAATCGTGGAAATCGCTCCAAGACCTCAAAATGGTGAGCAATAGTCCACGAAATGCGCCAAAATCGGCCAAAACTGCAAGTGTTGATGACCTGCACGTAAACGCACCTCAGGTATCATTAATCATGGAAATCGCTCCAGGACCTCAAAAAGGTGAGCAATAGCCCATGAGACGGGTCGAATCAGCCAAAAAGGTGAGTGTCGATGACCTGCACGTAATAGGACCTTGTAGTTCAACAAGCAAGGAAATCGCACAGGAACCCCAAAATGGTGAGTAATAGCCCATGAAACGGGCCAGAATCGGGCAAAACAGAGAGTGTTGATGAATGACACATAAGCGCTTCATGGGGTTTAGCAACCATTAAAATCGCTTCGGGACCCCAAAATGGTGATTAATAGTCCACGTAACGGGCCAGAATCAGCGAAAATTGTGAGTGTTAATGACCTACACATTAGCGCACATTAGGGTTCAGTAACCATAAAATCACTCTGAAACCCCAAATCAATGAGTGATAGCCCATGAAACGGGCCAGAATCAGCCAAAATGGCGAGTGTTGATGAACGACACGTAAGCACACCTTGGGCTTCGGCAACCATAAAAATCGCTCTGGGACCCCAAATTGGTGAGTAGTAGTCCACGAAACGGGACAGACTCGGCCAAAACAGCGAGTGTCAATGACCTGCACGTAAGCGCACCTCAGGGTTCAGTAACCATGGAAATTGCTCCTTACCCCAAAACGGTGAGTAATAGTCCATGAAACGGGTCAGAATCATCAAAGAGGTGAGTGTTGATGAACGACACGTAAGCGCACCTTGGGGTTCAGCAACCATAAAAGTCACTCTGGGATCCCAAAACAGTGAGTAATAGTCCACGAAATGGGCCCGAATCAGCCAAAATGGCGAGTGTTAATGTCATGCACGTAAGCGCACCATGGGGTCCATAAACCAAGAAAATCGCTTCGGGACCCCAAAACGGTCAGTAATACTCCATGAAACGGGCCAGAATCGGCCAAACCTACATGTGTTGATGACCGATAGGTAAATGCACCCCGAGGTTCATCAATCGTGGAAATCGCTCCAAGACCTCAAAATGGTGAGTAATAGTCCACGAAATGCGCCAAAATTGGCCAAAACTGCAAGTGTTGATGACCTACACGTAAACGCACCTCAGGTATCATTAATCATGGAAATCGCTCCAGGACCTCAAAAAGGTGAGCAATAGCCCATGAGACGGGTCGAATCAGCCAAAACGGCGAGTGTCGATGACCTGCACATAATAGGACCTTGTAGTTCAACAAGCAAGGAAATCGCACACGGACCCCAAAATGGTGAGTAATAGCCCATGAAAAGGGCCAGAATCGGGCAAAACGGAGAGTGTTGATGAATGACACGTAAGCGCATCTTAGGGTTGAGCAACCATTAAAATCGCTTCGGGACCCCAAAATGGTGATTAATAGTCCACGAAACGGGCCAGAATCAGCGAAAATTGTGAGTGTTAATGACCTACACGTAAGCGCACATTAGGGTTCAGTAACCATAAAATCACTCTGAAACCCTGAATCAATGAGTAATAGCCCATGAAACGGGCCAGAATCAGCCAAAATGGCGAGTGTTGATGAACGACACGTAAGCACACCTTGGGCTTCGGCAACCATAAAAATCGCTCTAGGACCCCAAATTGGTGATTAGTAGTCCACGAAACGGGACAGAATCGGCCAAAACAGCGAGTGTTAATGACCTGCACGTAAGCGCACCTCGGGGTTCAGTAACCATGGAAATTGCTCCTTACCCCAAAATGGTGAGTAATAGTCCATGAAATGGGTCAGAATCGTCAAAGAGGTGAGTGTTGATGAACGATACGTAAGCGCACCTTGGGGTTCAGCAACCATAAAAGTCGCTCTGGGATCCCAAAACAGTGAGTAATAGTCCACGAAATGGGCCCGAATCGGCCAAAATGGCGAGTGTTAATGTCATGCATGTAAGCGCACCATGGGGTCCATAAACCAGGAAAATCGCTTCGGGACCCCAAAACGGTCAGTAATACTCCATGAAACGGGCCAGAATCGGCCAAACCTACGAGTGTTGATGACCGATAGGTAAATGCACCCCGAGGTTCATCAATCGTGGAAATCGCTCCAAGACCTCAAAATGGTGAGTAATAGTCCACGAAATGCGCGAAAATCGGCCAAAACTGCAAGCATTGATGACCTACACGTAAACGCACCTCAGGTATCATTAATCATGGAAATCGCTGCAGGACCTCAAAAAGGTGAGCAATAGCCCATGAGACGGGTCGAATCAGCCAAAATGGCGAGTGTCGATGACCTGCACGTAATAGGACCTTGTAGTGCAACAAGCAAGGAAATCACACAGGGACCCCAAAATGGTGAGTAATAGCCCATGAAACGGGCCAGAATCGGGCAAAACGGAGAGTGTTGACGAATGACACGTAAGCGCTTCTTGGGGTTCAGCAACCATTAAAATCGCTTCGGGACCCCAAAATGGTGATTAATAGTCCACGAAACGGGCCAGAATCAGCGAAAATTGTGAGTGTTAATGACCTACACGTAAGCGCACATTAGGGTTCAGTAACCATAAAATCGCTCTGAAACCCCAAATCAATGAGTAATAGCCCATGAAACGGGCCAGAATCGGCCAAAATGGCGAGTGTTGATGAACGACACGTAAGCACACCTTGGGCTTCGGCAACCATAAAAATCGCTCTGGGACCCCAAATTGGTGACTAGTAGTCCACGAAACGGGACAGAATCGGCCAAAACAGCGAGTGTTAATGACCTGCACGTAAGCGCACCTCAGGGTTCAGTAACCATGGAAATTTCTCCTTACCCCAAAACGGTGAGTAATAGTCTATGAAACGGGTCAGAATCGTCAAAGAGGTGAGTGTTGATGAACGATACGTAAGCGCAACTTGGGGTTCAGCAACCATAAAAGTCGCTTTGGGATCCCAAAACAGTGAGTAATAGTCCACGAAATGGGCCAGAATTGGCCAAAATGGCGAGTGTTAATGTCATGAACGTAAGCACACCTGGGGTCCATAAACCAAGAAAATCGCTTTGGGACCCCAAAACGGTCAGTAATACTCCATGAAACGGGCCAAAACTGGCCAAACCTATGAGTGTTGATGACCGATAGGTAAATGCACCCCGAGGTTCATCAATCGTGGAAATCGCTCCAAGACCTCAAAATGGTGAGTAATAGTCCACGAAATGCGCCAAAATCGGCCAAAACTGCAAATGTTGATGACCTACGCGTAAACGCACCTCAGGGATCATTAATCATGGAAATCGCTCCAGGAGCTCAAAAATGTGAGCAATAGCCCATGAGACGGGTCGAATCAGCCAAAACGGCGAGTGTCGATGATCTACACGTAATAGGACCTTGTAGTTCAACAAGCAAGGAAATCGCACAGGGACCCCAAAATGGTGAGTAATAGCCCATGAAACGGGCCAGAATCGGGCAAAACAGAGAGTGTTGATGAATGACACGTAAGCGCTTCATGGGGTTTAGCAACCATTAAAATCGCTTCGGGACCCCAAAATGGTGATTAATAGTCCACGAAACGGGCCAGAATCAGCGAAAATTGTGAGTGTTAATGACCTACACGTAAGCGCACATTAGGGTTCAGTAACCATAAAATCGCTCTGAAACCCCAAATCAATGAGTAATAGCCCATGAAACGGGCCAGAATCAGCCAAAATTGCGAGTGTTGATGAACGACACGTAAGCACACCTTGGGCTTCGGCAACCATAAAAATTGCTCTGGGACCCCAAATTGGTGAGTAGTAGTCCACGAAACGGGACAGACTCGGCCAAAACAGCGAGTGTCAATGACCTGCACGTAAGCGCACCTCAGGGTTCAGTACCATCGAAATTGCTCCTTACCCCAAAACGGTGAGTAATAGTCCATGAAACGGGTCAGAATCATCAAAGAGGTGAGTGTTGATGAACGATACGTAAGCGCACCTTGGGGTTCAGCAACCATAAAAGTCACTCTGGGATCCCAAAACAGTGAGTAATAGTCCATGAAATGGGCCCGAATCAGCCAAAATGGCGAGTGTTAATGTCATGCACGTAAGCGCACCATGGGGTCCATAAACCAAGAAAATCGCTTCGGGACCCCAAAACGGTCAATGAAACGGGCCAGAATCGGCCAAACCTACATGTGTTGATGACCGATAGGTAAATGCACCCCGAGGTTCATCAATCGTGGAAATCGCTCCAAGACCTCAAAATGGTGAGTAATAGTCCACGAAATGCGCCAAAATTGGCCAAAACTGCAAGTGTTGATGACCTACACGTAAACGCACCTCAGGTATCATTAATCATGGAAATCGCTCCAGGACCTCAAAAAGGTGAGCAATAGCCCATGAGACGGGTCGAATCAGCCAAAACGGCGAGTGTCGATGACCTGCACATAATAGGACCTTGTAGTTCAACAAGCAAGGAAATCGCACAGGGACCCCAAAATGGTGAGTAATAGCCCATGAAAAGGGCCAGAATCGGGCAAAACGGAGAGTGTTGATGAATGACACGTAAGCGCATCTTAGGGTTGAGCAACCATTAAAATCGCTTCGGGACCCCAAAATGGTGATTAATAGTCCACGAAACGGGCCAGAATCAGCGAAAATTATGAGTGTTAATGACCTACACGTAAGCGCACATTAGGGTTCAGTAACCATAAAATCACTCTGAAACCCCGAATCAATGAGTAATAGCCCATGAAACGGGCCAGAATCAGCCAAAATGGCGACTGTTGATGAACGACACGTAAGCACACCTTGGGCTTCGGCAACCATAAAAATCGCTCTAGGACCCCAAATTGGTGAGTAGTAGTCCACGAAACGGGACAGAATCGGCCAAAACAGCGAGTGTTAATGACCTGCACGTAAGCGCACCTCGGGGTTCAGTAACCATGGAAATTGCTCCTTACCCCAAAATGGTGAGTAATAGTCCATGAAATGGGTCAGAATCGTCAAAGAGATGAGTGTTGATGAACGATACGTAAGCGCACCTTGGGGTTCAGCAACCATAAAAGTCGCTCTGGGATCCCAAAACAGTGAGTAATAGTCCACGAAATGGGCCCGAATCGGCCAAAATGCCGAGTTTTAATGTCATGCACGTAAGCGCACCATGGGGTCCATAAACCAAGAAAATCGCTTCGGGACCCCAAAACGGTCAGTAATACTCCATGAAACGGGCCAGAATCGGCCAAACCTACGAGTGTTGATGACCGATAGGTAAATGCACCCCGAGGTTCATCAATCGTGGAAATCGCTCCAAGACCTCAAAATGGTGAGTAATAGTCCACGAAATGCGCGAAAATCGGCCAAAACTGCAAGCGTTGATGACCTACACGTAAACGCACCTCAGGTATCATTAATCATGGAAATCGCTGCAGGACCTCAAAAAGGTGAGCAATAGCCCATGAGACGGGTCGAATCAGCCAAAATGGCGAGTGTCGATGACCTGCACGTAATAGGACCTTGTAGTGCAACAAGCAAGGAAATCACACAGGGACCCCAAAATGGTGAGTAATAGCCCATGAAACGGGCCAGAATCGGGCAAAACGGAGAGTGTTGACGAATGACACGTAAGCGCTTCTTGGGGTTCAGCAACCATTAAAATCGCTTCGGGACCCCAAAATGGTGATTAATAGTCCACGAAACGGGCCAGAATCAGCGAAAATTGTGAGTGTTAATGACCTACACGTAAGCGCACATTAGGGTTCAGTAACCATAAAATCGCTCTGAAACCCCAAATCAATGAGTAATAGCCCATGAAACGGGCCAGAATCGGCCAAAATGGCGAGTGTTGATGAACGACACGTAAGCACACCTTGGGCTTCGGCAACCATAAAAATCGCTCTGGGACCCCAAATTGGTGACTAGTAGTCCACGAAACGGGACAGAATCGGCCAAAACAGCGAGTGTTAATGACCTGCACGTAAGCGCACCTCAGGGTTCAGTAACCATGGAAATTTCTCCTTACCCCAAAACGGTGAGTAATAGTCTATGAAACGGGTCAGAATCGTCAAAGAGGTGAGTGTTGATGAACGATACGTAAGCGCAACTTGGGGTTCAGCAACCATAAAAGTCGCTCTGGGATCCCAAAACAGTGAGTAATAGTCCACGAAATGGGCCAGAATTGGCCAAAATGGCGAGTGTTAATGTCATGCACGTAAGCACACCTGGGGTCCATAAACCAAGAAAATCGCTTCGGGACCCCAAAACGGTCAGTAATACTCCATGAAACGGGCCAAAAACGGCCAAACCTATGAGTGTTGATGACCGATAGGTAAATGCACCCCGAGGTTCATCAATCGTGGAAATCGCTCCAAGACCTCAAAATGGTGAGTAATAGTCCACGAAATGCGCCAAAATCGGCCAAAACTGCAAATGTTGATGACCTACACGTAAACGCACCTCAGGGATCATTAATCATGGAAATCGCTCCAGGAGCTCAAAAATGTGAGCAATAGCCCATGAGACGGGTCGAATCAGCCAAAACGGCGAGTGTCGATGATCTACACGTAATAGGACCTTGTAGTTCAACAAGCAAGGAAATCGCACAGGGACCCCAAAATGGTGAGTAATAGCCCATGAAACGGGCCAGAATCGGGCAAAACAGAGAGTGTTGATGAATGACACGTAAGCGCTTCATGGGGTTTAGCAACCATTAAAATCGCTTCGGGACCCCAAAATGGTGATTAATAGTCCACGAAACGGGCCAGAATCAGCGAAAATTGTGAGTGTTAATGACCTACACGTAAGCGCACATTAGGGTTCAGTAACCATAAAATCGCTCTGAAACCCCAAATCAATGAGTAATAGCCCATGAAACGGGCCAGAATCAGCCAAAATTGCGAGTGTTGATGAACGACACGTAAGCGCACCTTGGGCTTCGGCAACCATAAAAATCGCTCTGGGACCCCAAATTGGTGAGTAGTAGTCCACGAAACGGGCCAGAATCGGGCCAAAACAGCGAGTGTTAATGACCTGCACGTAAGCGCACCTCGGGGTTCAGTAACCATGGAAATTGCTCCTTACCCCAAAATGGTGAGTAATAGTCCATGAAACGGGTCAGAATCGTCAAAGAGGTGAGTGTTGATGAACTATACGTAAGCGCACCTTGGGGTTCAGCAACCATAAAAGTCGCTCTGGGATCCCAATACAGTGAGTAATAGTCCACTTAATGGACCCGAATCGGCCAAAACGGCGAGTGTTAATGTCATGCATGTAAGCACACCATGGGGTCCATAAACCAAGAAAATCGCTTCGGGACCCGAAAATGGTCAGTAATACTCCATGAAACGGGCCAGAATCGGCCAAACCTACGAGTGTTGATGACCGATAGGTAAATGCACCCCGAGGTTCATCAATCGTGGAAATCGCTCCAAGACCTCAAAATGGTGAGTAATAGTCCACGAAATGCGCCAAAATCAGCCAAAACTGCAAGCGTTGATGACCTACACGTAAACGCACCTCAGGTATCATTAATCATGGAAATCGCTGCAGGACCTCAAAAAGGTGAGCAATAGCCCATGAGACGGGTCGAATCAGCCAAAATGGCGAGTGTCGATGACCTGCACGTAATAGGACCTTGTAGTTCAACAAGCAAGGAAATCGCATAGGGACCCCAAAATGGTGAGTAATAGCCCATGAAACAGGCCAAAATCGGGCAAAATGGAGAGTGTTGATGAATGACACGTAAGCGCTTCTTGGGGTTCAACAACCATTAAAATCGCTTCGGGACCCCAAAATGGTGATTAATAGTCCACGAAACGGGCCAGAATCAGCGAAAATTGTGAGTGTTAATGACCTACACGTAAACGCACATTAGGGTTCAGTAACCATAAAATCGCTCTGAAACCCCAAATCAATGAGTAATAGCCCATGAAACGGGCCAGAATCGGCCAAAATGGCGAGTGTTGATGAACGACACGTAAGCACACCTTGGGCTTCGGCAACCATAAAAATCGCTCTGGGACCCCAAATTGGTGAGTAGTAGTCCACGAAACGAGCCAGAATTGGCCAAAACAGCGAGTGTTAATGACCTACACGTAAGCGACCTCAGGGTTCAGTAACCATGGAAATTTCTCCTTACCCCAAAACGGTGAGTAATAGTCTATGAAACGAGTCAGAATCGTCAAAGAGGTGAGTGTTGATGAACGATACGTAAGCGCACCTTGGGGTTCAGCAACCATAAAAGTCGCTCTAGGATCCCAAAACAGTGAGTAATAGTCCACGAAATGGGCCAGAATTGGCCAAAATGGCGATTGTTAATGTCATGCACGTAAGCGCACCTGGGGTCCATAAACCAAGAAAATCGCTTCGGGACCCCAAAACGGTCAGTAATACTCCATGAAACGGGCCAAAACCGGCCAAACCTATGAGTGTTGATGACCGATAGGTAAATGCACCCCGAGGTTCATCAATCGTGGAAATCGCTCCAAGACCTCAAAATGGTGAGTAATAGTCCACGAAATGCGCCAAAATCGGCCAAAACTGCAAATGTTGATGACCTACACGTAAACGCACCTCAGGGATCATTAATCATGGAAATCGCTCCAGGACCTCAAAAAGGTGAGCAATAGCCCATGAGACGGGTCGAATCAGCCAAAACGGCGAGTGTCGATGACCTGCACGTAATAGGACCTTGTAGTTCAACAAGCAAGGAAATCGCACAGGGACCCCAAAATGGTGAGTAATAGCCCATGAAACGGGCCACAATTGGGCAAAACAGAGAGTGTTGATGAATGACACGTAAGCATTTCATGGGGTTTAGCAACCATTAAAATCGCTTAGGGACCCCAAAATGGTGATTAATAGTCCACGAAACAGGCAAGAATCAGCGAAAATTGTGAGTGTTAATGACCTACACGTAAGCGCACATTAGGGTTCAGTAACCATAAAATCGCTCTGAAACCCCAAATCAATGAGTAATAGCCCATGAAACGGGCCAGAATCAGCCAAAATGGCGAGTGTTGATGAACGACACGTTAGCACACCTTGGGCTTCGGCAACCATAAAAATCGCTCTAGGACCCCAAAATGGTGAGTAATAGCCCATGAAACAGGCCAGAATCGGGCAAAACGGAGAGTGTTGATGAATGACACGTAAGCGCTTCTTGGGGTTCAGCAACCATTAAAATTGCTTCGGGACCCCAAAATGGTGATTAATAGTCCACAAAACGGGCCAGAATCAGCGAAAATTGTGAGTGTTAATGACCTACACGTAAGCGCACATTAGGGTTCAGTAACCATAAAATCGCTCTGAAACCCCAAATCAATGAGTAATAGCCCATTAAACGGGCCAGAATCGGCCAAAATGGCGAGTGTTGATGAACGACACGTAAGCACACCTTGGGCTTCGGCAACCATAAAAATCGCTCTGGGACCCCAAATTGGTGAGTAGTAGTCCACGAAATGGGCCAGAATTGGCCAAAACAGCGAGTGTTAATGACCTGCACGTTAGCGCACCTCAGGGTTCAGTAACCATGGAAATTTCTCCTTACCCCAAAATGGTGAGTAATAGTCTATGAAACGAGTCAGAATCGTCAAAGAGGTGAGTGTTGATGAACGATACGTAAGCGCACCTTGTGGTTCAGCAACCATAAAAGTGGCTCTGGGATCCCAAAACAGTGAGTAATAGTCCACGAAATGGGCCAGAATTGGCCAAAATGGCGAGTGTTAATGTCATGCACGTAAGCGCACCTGGGGTCCATAAACCAAGAAAATCGCTTCGGGACCCCAAAACGGTCAGTAATACTCCATGAAACGGGCCAAAACCGGCCAAACCTATGAGTGTTGATGACCGATAGGTAAATGCACCCCGAGGTTCATCAATCGTGGAAATCGCTCCACGACCTCAAAATGGTGAGTAATAGTCCACGAAATGCGCCAAAATCGGCCAAAACTGCAAATGTTGATGACCTACACGTAAACGCACCTCAGGGATCATTAATCATGGAAATCGCTCCAGGACCTCAAAAAGGTGAGCAATAGACCATGAGACGGGTCGAATCAGCCAAAACGGCGAGTGTCGATGACCTGCACGTAATAGGACCTTGTAGTTCAACAAGCAAGGAAATCGCACAGGGACCCCAAAATGGTGAGTAATAGCCCATGAAACGGGCCAGAATCGGGTAAAACAGAGAGTGTTGATGAATGACACGTAAGCGCTTCATGGGGTTTAGCAACCATTAAAATCGCTTCGGGACCCCAAAATGGTGATTAATAGTCCACGAAACGGGCCAGAATCAGCGAAAATTGTGAGTGTTAATGACCTACACGTAAGCACACATTAGGGTTCAGTAACCATAAAATCGCTCTGAAACCCCAAATCAATGAGTAATAGCCAAAATGGCGAGTGTTGATGAACGACACGTAAGCACACCTTGGGCTTCGGCAACCATAAAAATCGCTCTAGGACCCCAAATTGGTGAGTAGTAGTCCACGAAACGGGACAGAATCGGCCAAAACAGCGAGTGTTAATGACCTGCACGTAAGCGCACCTCGGGGTTCAGTAACCATGGAAATTGCTCCTTACCCCTAAACGGTGAGTAATAGTCCATGAAATGGGTCAGAATCGTCAAAGAGGTGAGTGTTGATGAACGATACGTAAGCGCACCTTGGGGTTCAGCAACCATAAAAGTCGCTCTGGGATCCCAAAACAGTGAGTAATAGTCCACGAAATGGGTCTGAATCGGCCAAAATGGCGAGTGTTAATGTCATGCACGTAAGCGCACCATGGGGTCCATAAACCAAGAAAATCGCTTCGGGACCCCAAAACGGTCAGTAATAGTCCACGAAACGGGCCAGAATCGGCCAAACCTACGAGTGTTGATGAACGATAGGTAAATGCACCCCGAGGTTCATCAATCGTGGAAATCGCTCCACGACCTCAAAATGGTGAGTAATATTCCATGAAATGCGCCAAAATCGGCCAAAACTGCAAGTGTTGTTGACCTACACGTAAACGCAACTCAGGTATCATTAATCATGGAAATCGCTCCAGGACCTCAAAAAGGTGAGCAATAGCGCATGAGACGGGTCGAATCAGCCAAAACGGCGAGTGTCGATGACCTGCACGTAATAGGACCTTGTAGTTCAACAAGCAAGGAAATCGCACAGGGACCCCAAAATGGTGAGTAATAGCCCATGAAACGGGCCAGAATCGGGCAAAACACAGAGTGTTGATGAATGACACGTAAGCGCTTCTTGGGGTTCAGCAACCATTAAAATCGCTTCGGGACCCCAAAATGGTGATTAATAGTCCACGAAACAGGCCAGAATCAGCGAAAATTGTGAGTGTTAATGACCTACACGTAAGCGCACATTAGGGTTCAGTAACCATAAAATCGCTCCGAAACCCCAAATCAATGAGTAATAGCCCATGAAACGGGCCAGAATCGGCCAAAATGGCGAGTGTTGATGAACGACACGTAAGCACACCTTGGGCTTCGGCAAACATAAAATTCGCTCTGGGATCCCAAATTGGTGAGTAGTAGTCCAGGAAACGGGCCAGAATCGGGCCAAAACAGCGAGTGTTAATGCCCTGCACGTAAGTGCACCTCGGTGTTCAATAACCATGGAAATTGCTCCTTACCCCTAAACGGTGAGTAATAGTCCATGAAATGGGTCAGAATCGTCAAAGAGGTGAGTGTTGATGAACGATACGTAAGCGCACCTTGGGGTTCAGCAACCATAAAAGTCGCTCTGGGATCCCAAAACAGTGAGTAATAGTCCACGAAATGGGTCTGAATCGTCCAAAATGGCGAGTGTTAATGTCATGCACGTAAGCGCACCATGGGGTCCATAAACCAAGAAAATCGCTTTGGGACCCAAAATGGTCAGTAATAGTCCTCGAAACGGGCCAGAATCGGCCAAACCTGCGAGCGTTGATGACCGATAGGTAAATGCACACCGAGGTTCATCATTCATGGAAATCACTCCAAGACCTCAAAATGGTGAGTAATAGTCCACGAAATGCTCCAAAATTGGCCAAAACTGCAAGTGTTGATGACCTACACGTAAACGCTCCTCGGTGATCATTAATCGTCGAAATCGCTCCAGGACCTCAAAAAGGTGAGCAATAGCCCATGAGACTGGTCGAATCAGCCAAAACAGCGAGTGTCGATGACCTGCACGTAATAGGACCTTGTAGTTCAACAAGCAAGGAAATCGCACAGGGACCGCAAAATGGTGAGTAATAGCCCATGAAACGGGCCAGAATCGGGCAAAACGGAGAGTGTTGATGAATGAAACATAAGCGCATCTTGGGGTTCAGCAACCATTAAAATCGCTTCGGGACCCCAAAATAGTGATTAATAGTCCACGAAACGGGCCAGAATCAGCGAAAATTGTGAGTGTTAATAACCTACACATAAGCGCACATTAGGGTTCAGTAACCATAAAATCGCTCTGAAACCCCAAATCAATGAGTAATAGCCCATGAAACGGGCCAGAATCAGCCAAAATGGCGAGTGTTGATGAACGACACGTAAGCACACCTTGGGCTTCGGCAACCATAAAAATCGCTCTAGGACCCCAAATTGGTGAGTAGTAGTCCACGAAACGGGACAGAATCGGCCAAAACAGCGAGTGTTAATGACCTGCACGTAAGCGCACCTCGGGGTTCAGTAACCATGGAAATTGCTCCTTACCCCTAAACGGTGAGTAATAGTCCATGAAATGGGTCAGAATCGTCAAAGAGGTGAGTGTTGATGAACGATACGTAAGCGCACCTTGGGGTTCAGCAACCATAAAAGTCGCTCTGGGATCCCAAAACAGTGAGTAATAGTCCACGAAATGGGTCTCAATCGGCCAAAATGGCGAGTGTTAATGTCATGCACGTAAGCGCACCATGGGGTCCATAAACCAAGAAAATCGCTTCGGGACCCCAAAACGGTCAGTAATAGTCCACGAAACGGGCCAGAATCGGCCAAACCTACGAGTGTTGATGAACGATAGGTAAATGCACCCCGAGGTTCATCAATCGTGGAAATCGCTCCACGACCTCAAAATGGTGAGTAATATTCCATGAAATGCGCCAAAATCGGCCAAAACTGCAAGTGTTGTTGACCTACACGTAAACGCAACTCAGGTATCATTAATCATGGAAATCGCTCCAGGACCTCAAAAAGGTGAGCAATAGCGCATGAGACGGGTCGAATCAGCCAAAACGGCGAGTGTCGATGACCTGCACGTAATAGGACCTTGTAGTTCAACAAGCAAGGAAATCGCACAGGGACCCCAAAATGGTGAGTAATAGCCCATGAAACGGGCCAGAATCGGGCAAAACGCAGAGTTATGATGAATGACACGTAAGCGCTTCTTGGGGTTCAGCAACCATTAAAATCGCTTCGGGACCCCAAAATGGTGATTAATAGTCCACGAAACAGGCCAGAATCAGCGAAAATTGTGAGTGTTAATGACCTACACGTAAGCGCACATTAGGGTTCAGTAACCATAAAATCGCTCCGAAACCCCAAATCAATGAGTAATAGCCCATGAAACGGGCCAGAATCGGCCAAAATGGCGAGTGTTGATGAACGACACGTAAGCACACCTTGGGCTTTGGCAAACATAAAATTCGCTCTGGGATCCCAAATTGGTGAGTAGTAGTCCAGGAAACGGGCCAGAATCGGGCCAAAACAGCGAGTGTTAATGCCCTACACGTAAGCGCACCTCGGTGTTCAGTAACCATGGAAATTGCTCCTTACCCCTAAACGGTGAGTAATAGTCCATGAAATGGGTCAGAATCGTCAAAGAGGTGAGTGTTGATGAACGATACGTAAGCGCACCTTGGGGTTCAGCAACCATAAAAGTCGCTCTGGGATCCCAAAACAGTGAGTAATAGTCCACGAAATGGGTCTGAATCGGCCAAAATGGCGAGTGTTAATGTCATGCACGTAAGCGCACCATGGGGTCCATAAACCAAGAAAATCGCTTTGGGACCCCAAAATGGTCAGTAATAGTCCTCGAAACGGGCCAGAATCGGCCAAACCTGCGAGCGTTGATGACCGATAGGTAAATGCACACCGAGGTTCACCATTCATGGAAATCACTCCAAGACCTCAAAATGGTGAGTAATAGTCCACGAAATGCGCCAAAATTGGCCAAAACTGCAAGTGTTGATGACCTACACGTAAACGCTCCTCGGTGATCATTAATCGTCGAAATCGCTCCAGGACCTCAAAAAGGTGAGCAATAGCCCATGAGACTGGTCGAATCAGCCAAAACAGCGAGTGTCGATGACCTGCACGTAATAGGACCTTGTAGTTCAACAAGCAAGGAAATCGCACAGGGACCGCAAAATGGTGAGTAATAGCCCATGAAACGGGCCAGAATCGGGCAAAACGGAGAGTGTTGATGAATGAAACATAAGCGCATCTTGGGGTTCAGCAACCATTAAAATCGCTTCGGGACCCCAAAATAGTGATTAATAGTCCACGAAACGGGCCAGAATCAGCGAAAATTGTGAGTGTTAATAACCTACACATAAGCGCACATTAGGGTTCAGTAACCATAAAATCGCTCTGAAACCCCAAATCAATGAGTAATAGCCCATGAAACGGGCCAGAATCAGCCAAAATGGCGAGTGTTGATGAACGACACGTAAGCACACCTTGGGCTTCGGCAACCATAAAAATCGCTCTAGGACCCCAAATTGGTGAGTAGTAGTCCACGAAACGGGACAGAATCGGCCAAAACAGCGAGTGTTAATGACCTGCACGTAAGCGCACCTCGGGGTTCAGTAACCATGGAAATTGCTCCTTACCCCTAAACGGTGAGTAATAGTCCATGAAATGGGTCAGAATCGTCAAAGAGGTGAGTGTTGATGAACGATACGTAAGCGCACCTTGGGGTTCAGCAACCATAAAAGTCGCTCTGGGATCCCAAAGGAGTGAGTAATAGTCCACGAAATGGGTCTGAATCGGCCAAAATGGCGAGTGTTAATGTCATGCACGTAAGCGCACCATGGGGTCCATAAACCAAGAAAATCGCTTTGGGACCCCAAAATGGTCAGTAATAGTCCTCAAAACGGGCCAGAATCGGCCAAACCTGCGAGCGTTGATGACCGATAGGTAAATGCACACCGAGGTTCATCAATCATGGAAATCACTCCAAGACCTCAAAATGGTGAGTAATAGTCCACGAAATGCGCCAAAATTGGCCAAAACTGCAAGTGTTGATGACCTACACGTAAACGCTCCTCGGTGATCATTAATCGTCGAAATCGCTCCAGGACCTCAAAAAGGTGAGCAATAGCCCATGAGACTGGTCGAATCAGCCAAAACAGCGAGTGTCGATGACCTGCACGTAATAGGACCTTGTAGTTCAACAAGCAAGGAAATCGCACAGGGACCGCAAAATGGTGAGTAATAGCCCATGAAACGGGCCAGAATCGGGCAAAACGGAGAGTGTTGATGAATGAAACATAAGCGCATCTTGGGGTTCAGCAACCATTAAAATCGCTTCGGGACCCCAAAATAGTGATTAATAGTCCACGAAACGGGCCAGAATCAGCGAAAATTGTGAGTGTTAATAACCTACACATAAGCGCACATTAGGGTTCAGTAACCATAAAATCGCTCCGAAACCCCAAATCAATGAGTAATAGCCCATGAAACGGGCCAGAATCAGCCCAAATGGCGAGTGTTGATGAACGACACGTAAGCACACCTTGGGCTTCGGCAACCATAAAAATCGCTCTAGGACCCCAAATTGGTGAGTAGTAGTCCACGAAACGGGACAGAATCGGCCAAAACAGCGAGTGTTAATGACCTGCACGTAAGCGCACCTCGGGGTTCAGTAACCATGGACATTGCTCCTTACCCCTAAACGGTGAGTAATAGTCCATGAAATGGGTCAGAATCGTCAAAGAGCTGAGTGTTGATGAACGATACGTAAGCGCACCTTGGGGTTCAGCAACCATAAAAGTCGCTCTGGGATCCCAAAACAGTGAGTAATAGTCCACGAAATGGGTCTGAATCGGCCAAAATGGCGAGTGTTAATGTCATGCACGTAAGCGCACCATGGGGTCCATAAACCAAGAAAATCGCTTCGGGACCCCAAAACGGTCAGTAATAGTCCACGAAACGGGCCAGAATCGGCCAAACCTACGAGTGTTGATGAACGATAGGTAAATGCACCCCGAGGTTCATCAATCGTGGAAATCGCTCCACGACCTCAAAATGGTGAGTAATAGTCCATGAAATGCGCCAAAATCGGCCAAAACTGCAAGTGTTGCTGACCTACACGTAAACGCAACTCAGGTATCATTAATCATGGAAATCGCTCCAGGACCTCAAAAAGGTGAGCAATAGCCCATGAGACGGGTCGAATCAGCCAAAACGGTGAGTGTCGATGACCTGCACGTAATAGGACCTTGTAGTTCAACAAGCAAGGAAATCGCACAGGGACCCCAAAATGGTGAGTAATAGCCCATGAAACGGGCCAGAATCGGGCAAAATGCAGAGTGTTGATGAATGACACGTAAGCGCTTCTTGGGGTTCAGCAACCATTAAAATCGCTTCGGGACCCCAAAATGGTGATTAATAGTCCACGAAACGGGCCAGAATCAGCGAAAATTGTGAGTGTTAATGACCTACACGTAAGCGCACATTAGGGTTCAGTAACCATAAAATCGCTCCGAAACCCCAAATCAATGAGTAATAGCCCATGAAACGGGCCAGAATCGGCCAAAATGGCGAGTGTTGATGAACGACACGTAAGCACACCTTGGGCTTCGGCAAACATAAAATTCGCTCTGGGATCCCAAATTGGTGAGTAGTAGTCCAGGAAACGGGCCAGAATCGGGCCAAAACAGCGAGTGTTAATGCCCTGCACGTAAGCGCACCTCGGTGTTCAGTAACCATGGAAATTGCTCCTTACCCATAAACGGTGAGTAATAGTCCATGAAATGGGTCAGAATCGTCAAAGAGGTGAGTGTTGATGAACGATACGTAAGCGCACCTTGGGGTTCAGCAACCATAAAAGTCGCTCTGGGATCCCAAAACAGTGAGTAATAGTCCACGAAATGGGTCTGAATCGGCCAAAATGGCGAGTGTTAATGTCATGCACGTAAGCGCACCATGGGGTCCATAAACCAAGAAAATCGCTTTGGGACCCCAAAATGGTCAGTAATAGTCCTCGAAACGGGCCAGAATCGGCCAAACCTGCGAGCGTTGATGACCGATAGGTAAATGCACACCGAGGTTCATCAATCATGGAAATCACTCCAAGACCTCAAAATGGTGAGTAATAGTCCACGAAATGCGCCAAAATTGGCCAAAACTGCAAGTGTTGATGACCTACACGTAAACGCTCCTCGGTGATCATTAATCGTCAAAATCGCTCCAGGACCTCAAAAAGGTGAGCAATAGCCCATGAGACTGGTCGAATCAGCCAAAACAGCGAGTGTCGATGACCTGCACGTAATAGGACCTTGTAGTTCAACAAGCAAGGAAATCGCACAGGGACCGCAAAATGGTGAGTAATAGCCCATGAAACGGGCCAGAATCGGGCAAAACGGAGAGTGTTGATGAATGAAACATAAGCGCATCTTGGGGTTCAGCAACCATTAAAATCGCTTCGGGACCCCAAAATAGTGATTAATAGTCCACGAAACGGGCCAGAATCAGCGAAAATTGTGAGTGTTAATAACCTACACATAAGCGCACATTAGGGTTCAGTAACCATAAAATCGCTCGAAAACCCCAAATCAATGAGTAATATCCCATGAAACGGGCCAGAATCGGCCAAAATGGCGAGTGTTGATGAACGACACCTAAGCACACCTTGGGCTTTGGCAACCATAAAAATTGCTCTGGGACCCCAAATTGGTGTCCACGAAACAGGCCAGAATCGGGCCAAAACAGCGAGTGTTAATGACCTGCACGTAAGCGCACCTCGGGGTTCAGTAACCATGGAAATTGCTCCTTACCCCAAAACGGTGAGTAATAGTCCATGAAACGGGTCAGAATCGTCAAAGAGGTGAGTGTTGATGAACGATACGTAAGCGCACCTTGGGGTTCAACAACCATAAAAGTCGCTCTAGGATCCCAATACAGTGAGTAATAGTCCATGAAATGGGCCCGAATCGGCCAAAATGGCGAGTGTTAATGTCATGCACGTAAGCGCACCTGGGGTCTATAAACCAAGAAAATCGCTTCGGGACCCCAAAATGGTCAGTAATACTCCATGAAACGGGCCAGAATCGGCCAAACCTAAGAGTGTTGATGACCGATAGGTAAATGCACCCCGAGGTTCATCAATCGTGGAAATCGCTCCAAGACCTCAAAATGGTGAGTAATAGTCCACGAAATGCGCCAAAATCGGCCAAAACTGCAAGCGTTGATGACCTACACGTAAACGCACCTCAGGTATCATTAATCATGGAAATCGCTGCAGGACCTCAAAAAGGTGAGCAATAGCCCATGAGACGGGTCGAATCAGCCAAAATGGCGAGTGTCGATGACCTGCACGTAATAGGACCTTGTAGTTCAACAAGCAAGGAAATCGCACAGGGACCCCAAAATGGTGAGTAATAGCCCATGAAACAGGCCAGAATCGGGCAAAACGGAGAGTGTTGATGAATGACACGTAAGCGCTTCTTGGGGTTCAGCAACCATTAAAATCGCTTCGGGACCCCAAAATGGTGATTAATAGTCCACGAAACGGGCCAGAATCAGCGAAAATTGTGAGTGTTAATGACCTACACGTAAGCGCATATTAGAGTTCAGTAACCATAAAATCGCTCTGAAACCCCAAATCAATGAGTAATGCCCATGAAACGGGCCAGAATCGACCAAAATGGCGAGTGTTGATGAACGACACGTAAGCACACCTTGGGCTTCGGCAACCATAAAAATCGCTCTGGGACCCCAAATTGGTGAGTAGTAGTCCACGAAACGGGCCAGAATCGGCCAAAACAGCGAGTGTTAATGACCTGCACGTAAGCGCACCTCAGGGTTCAGTAACCATGGAAATTTCTCCTTACCCCAAAACGGTGAGTAATAGTCTATGAAACAGGTCAGAATCGTCAAAGAGGTGAGTGTTGATGAACGATACGTAAGCGCACCTTGGGGTTCAGCAACCATAAAAGTCGCTCTGGGATCCCAAAACAGTGAGTAATAGTCCATGAAATGGGCCAGAATTGGCCAAAATGGCGAGTGTTAATGTCATGCACGTAAGCGCACCTGGGGTCTATAAACCAAGAAAATCGCTTCGGGACCCCAAAACGGTCAGTAATACTCCATGAAACGGGCCAAAACCGGCCAAACCTATGAGTGTTGATGACCGATAGGTAAATGCACCCCGAGGTTCATCAATCGTGGAAATCGCTCCAAGACCTCAAAATGGTGAGTAATAGTCCACGAAATGCGCCAAAATCGGCCAAAACTACAAATGTTGATGACCTACACGTAAACGCACCTCAGGGATCATTAATCATGGAAATCGCTCCAGGACCTCAAAAAGGTGAGCAATAGCCCATGAGACGGGTCGAATCAGCCAAAACGGCGAGTGTTGATGACCTGCACGTAATAGGACCTTGTAGTTCAACAAGCAAGGAAATCGCACAGGGACCCCAAAATGGTGAGTAATAGCCCATGAAACGGGCCAGAATCGGGCAAAACAGAGAGTGTTGATGAATGACACGTAAGCGCTTCATGGGGTTTAGCAACCATTAAAATCGCTTCGGGACCCCAAAATGGTGATTAATAGTCCACGAAACGGGCCAGAATCAGTGAAAATTGTGAGTGTTAATAACCTACACCTAAGCGCACATTAGGGTTCAGTAACCATAAAATCGCTCTGAAACCCCAAATCAATGAGTAATATCCCATGAAACGGGCCAGAATCAGCCAAAATGGCGAGTGTTGATGAACGACACCTAAGCACACCTTGGGCTTTGGCAACCATAAAAATCGCTTTGGGACCCCAAATTGGTGTCCACGAAACAGGCCAGAATCGGCCAAAACAGCGAGTGTTAATGACCTGCACGTAAGCGCACCTTGGGGTTCAGTAACCATGGAAATTGCTCCTTACCCCAAAACGGTGAGTAATAGTCTATGAAATGGGTCAGAATCGTCAAAGAGGTGAGTGTTGATCAATGATACGTAAGCGCACCTTGGGGTTCAGCAACCATAAAAGTCGCTCTGGGATCCCAAAGCAGTGAGTAATAGTCCACGAAATGGGCTAGAATCGGCCAAATGGCGAGTGTTAATGTCATCCATGTAAGTGCACCTTGGGGTCCATAAACCAAGAAAATCGCTTCGGGACCCCAAAACGGTCAGTAATACTCCATGAAACGGGCCAGAATCGGCCAAACTTGCGAGTGTTGATGACCGATAGTTAAATGCACACCGAGGTTCATCAATCATGGAAATCACTCCAAGACCTCAAAATGGTGAGTAATAGTCCACGAAATGCGCCAAAATCGGCCAAAACTGCAAGTGTTGATGACCTACACGTAAACGCACCTCGGGGATCATTAATCGTGGAAATCGCTCCAGGACCTCAAAAAGGTGAGCAATAGCCCATGAGACGGGTCGAATCAGCCAAAACGGTGAGTGTCGATGACCTGCACGTAATAGGACCATGTAGTTCAACAAGCAAGGAAATCGCACAGGGACCCCAAAATGGTGAGTAATAGCCCATGAAATGGGCCAGAATCGGGCAAAACGGAGAGTGTTGATGAATGACACATAAGCGCATCTTGGGGTTCAGCAACCATTAAAATCGCTTTGGGACCCCAAAATATTGATTAATAGTCCACGAAACGGGCCAGGATCAGCGAAAATTGTGAGTGTTAATGACCTACACATAAGCGCACATTAGGGTTTAGTAACCATAAAATCGCTCCAAAACCCCAAATCAATGAGTAATATCCCATGAAACGGGCCAGAATCGGCCAAAATGGCGATTGTTGATGAACGACACCTAAGCACACCATGGGCTTCGGCAACCATAAAAATCGCTCTGGGACCCCAAATTGGTGAGTAGTAGTCCACGAAACGGGCCAGAATCGGCCAAAACAGCGAGTGTTAATGACCTACACGTAAGCGCACCTCGGGGTTCAGTAACCATGGAAATTGCTCCTTACCCTAAAACGGTGAGTAATTGTCTATGAAAAGGGTCAGAATCGTCAAAGAGGTGAGTGTTGATGAACGATACGTAAGCGCACCTTGGGGTTCAGCAACCATAAAAGTCGCTCTGGGATCCCAAAACAGTGAGTAATAGTCCACGAAATGGGCCCAAATCGGCCAAAATGGCGAGTGTTAATGTCATGCACGTAAGCGCACCATGGGGTCCATAAACCAAGAAAATCGCTTCGGGACCCCAAAACGGTCAGTAATACTCCATGAAACGGGCCAAAATCGGCCAAACCTATGAGTGTTGATGAACGATAGGTAAATGCACCCCAAGGTTCGTCAATCGTGGAAATCGCTCCACGACCTCAAAATGGTGAGTAATAGTCCATGAAATGCGCCAAAATCGGCCAAAATTGCAAGTGTTGATGACCTACACGTAAACGCACCTCAGGTATCATTAATCATGGAAATCGCTCTAGGACCTCAAAAAGGTGAGCAATAGCCCATGAGACGGGTCGAATCAGCCAAAACGGCGAGTGTCGATGACCTGCACGTAATAGGACCTTGTAGTTCAACAAGCAAGGAAATCGCACAGGGACCCCAAAATGGTGAGTAATAGCCCATGAAACGGGCCAGAATCGGGCAAAACGGAGAGTGTTGATGAATGACACGTAAGCGCTTCTTGGGGTTCAGCAACCATTAAAATCGCTTCGGGACCCCAAAATGGTGATTAATAGTCCACGAAACGGGCCAGAATCAGCGAAAATTGTGAGTGTTAATGACCTACACGTAAGCGCACATTAGGGTTCAGTAACCATAAAATCGCTCCGAAACCCCAAATCAATGAGTAATAGCCCATGAAACGGGCCAGAATCGGCCAAAATGGCGAGTGTTGATGAACGACACCTAAGCACACCTTGGGCTTCGGCAACCATAAAAATCGCTCTGGGACCCCAAATTGGTGAGTAGTGGTCCACGAAACGGGCCAGAATCGGGCCAAAAGAGCGAGTGTTAATAACCTACACGTAAGCGCACCTCGGGGTTCAGTAACCATGGAAATTGCTCCTTACCCCTAAACGGTGAGTAATAGAACATGAAACGGGTCAGAATCGTCAAAGAGGTGAGTGTTGATGAACGATACGTAAGCGCACCTTAGGGTTCAGCAACCATAAAAGTCGCTCTGGGATCCCAAAACAGTGAGTAATAGTCCACGAAATGGGTCCGAATCGGCCAAAATGGCGAGTGTTAATGTCATGCACGTAAGCGCACCATGGGATCTATAAACCAAGAAAATCGCTTCGGGACCCCAAAACGGTCAGTAATAGTCCATGAAACGGGCCAGAATCGGCCAAACCTGCGAGCGTTGATGACCGATAGGTACATGCACACCGAGGTTCATCAATCGTGGAAATCGCTCCAAGACCTCAAATGGTGAGTAATAGTCCACGAAATGCGCCAAAATCGGCCAAAACTGCAAGTGTTGATGACCTACACGTAAACGCACCTCGGGGATCATTAATCGTCGAAATCGCTCCAGGACCTCAAAAAGGTGAGCAATAGCCCATGAGACTGGTCGAATCAGCCAAAACAGCGAGTGTGGATAACCTGCACGTAATAGGACCTTGTAGTTCAACAGGCAAGGAAATCACACAGGGACCCCAAAATGGTGAGTAATAGCCCATGCAACGAGCCAGAATCGGGCAAAACGGAGAGTGTTGATGAATGACACGTAAGCGCATCTTGGGGTTCAGCAACCATTAAAATCGCTTCGGGACCCCAAAATAGTGATTAATAGTCCACGAAACAGGCCAGAATTAGCAAAAATTGTGAGTGGTAATAACCTACACATAAGCGCACATTAGGGTTCAGTAACCATAAAATCGCTCCAAAACCCCAAATCAATGAGTAATATCCCATGAAACGGGCCAGAATCGTCCAAAACCTTGGGCTTCGGCAACCATAAAAATCGCTCTAGGACCCCAAATTGGTGTCCACGAAACAGGCCAGAATCGGCCAAAACAGCGAGTGTTAATGACCTGCACGTAAGCGCACCTCGGGGTTCAGTAACCATGGAAATTGCTCCTTACCCCAAAACGGTGAGTAATAGTCTATGAAATGGGTCAGAATCGTCAAAGAGGTGAGTGTTGATGAACGATACGTAAGCGCACCTTGCGGTTCAGCAACCATAAAAGTCGCTCTGGGATCCCAAAACAGTGAGTAATAGTCCATGAAATGGGGCAGAATCGGGCAAAACGGCGAGTTATGATGAATGACACGTAAGCGCATCTTGGGGTTCAACAACCATTAAAATTGCTTCGGGACCCCAAAACGGTGAGTAATAGTCCATGAAACGGGCAAGAATCGTCCAAACTTGTGACCTATGAGTGTTGATGACCGATAGTTAAATGCACACCGAGGTTCATCAATCGTGGAAATCGCTCCAAGACCTCAAAATGGTGAGTAATAGTCCAGGAAATGCGCTAAAATCGGCCAAAACTGCAAGTGTTGATGACCTACACGTAAACGCACCTCGGGGATCATTAATCGTGGAAATCGCTCCAGGACCTCAAAAAGGTGAGCAATAGCCCATGAGACGGGTCGAATCAGCCAAAACGGTGAGTGTCGATGACCTGCACGTAATAGGACCTTGTAGTTCAACAAGCAAGGAAATCGCACAGGGACCCCAAAATGGTGAGTAATAGCCCATGAAACGGGCCAGATTCGGGCAAAACGGAGAGTGTTGATGAATGACACGTAAGCGCTTCTTGGGGTTCAGCAACCATAAAAGTCGCTCTGGGATCCCAAAACAGTGAGTAATAGTCCACGAAATGGGCTAGAATCGGCCAAATGGCGAGTGTTAATGTCATCCACGTAAGTGCACCTTGGGGTCCATAAACCAAGAAAATCGCTTTGGGATCCCAAAACGGTCAGTAATACTCCATGAAACGGGCCAGAATCGGCCAAACCTGCGAGTGTTGATGACCGATAGTTAAATGCACACCGACGTTCATCAATCGTGGAAATCGCTCCAAGACCTCAAAATGGTGAGTAATAGTCCACGAAATGCGCCAAAATCGGCCAAAACTGCAAGTGGTTATGACCTACACGTAAACGCACCTCGGGGATCATTAATCGTGGAAATCGCTCCAGGACCTCAAAAAGGTGAGCAATAGCCCATGAGACGGGTCGAATCAGCCAAAACGGTGAGTGTCGATGACCTGCACGTAATAGGACCTTGTAGTTCAACAAGCAAGGAAATCGCACAGGGACCCCAAAATGGTGAGTAATAGCCCATGAAATGGGCCAGAATCGGGCAAAACGGAGAGTGTTGATGAATGACACGTAAGCGCATCTTGGGGTTCAGCAACCATTAAAATCGCTTCGGGACCCCAAAATAGTGATTAATAGTCCACGAAACGGGCCAGAATCAGCGAAAATTGTGAGTGTTAATGACCTACACATAAGCGCACATTAGGGTTTAGTAACCATAAAATCGCTCCAAAACCCCAAATCAATGAGTAATATCCCATGAAACGGGCCAGAATCGGCCAAAATGGCGATTGTTGATGAACGACACCTAAGCACACCTTGGGCTTCGGCAACCATAAAAATCGCTCTGGGACCCCAAATTGGTGAGTAGTAGTCCACGAAACGGGCCAGAATCGGCCAAAACAGCGAGTGTTAATGACCTGCACGTAAGCGCACCTCGGGGTTCAGTAACCATGGAAATTGCTCCTTACCCCAAAACGGTGAGTAATTGTCTATGAAATGGGTCAGAATCGTCAAAGAGGTGAGTGTTGATGAACGATACGTAAGCGCACCTTGGGGTTCAGCAACCATAAAAGTCGCTCTGGGATCCCAAAACAGTGAGTAATAGTCCACGAAATGGGCCAGAATTGGCCAAAATGGCGAGTGTTAATGTCATGCACGTAAGCGCACCTGGGTTCCATAAACCAAGAAAATCGCTTCGGGACCCCAAAACGGTCAGTAATACTCCATGAAACGGGCCAAAATCGGCCAAATCTATGAGTGTTGATGACCGATAGGTAAATGCACCCCGAGGTTCATCAATCGTGGAAATCGCTCCAAGACCTCAAAATGGTGAGTAATAGTCCACGAAATGCGCCAAAATCGGCCAAAACTGCAAGTGTTGATGACCTACACGTAAACGCACCTCGGGGATCATTAATCGTGGAAATGGCTCCAGGACCGCAAAAAGGTGAGCAATAGCCCATGAGACGGGTCGAATCAGCCAAAACGGTGAGTGTCGATGACCTGCACGTAATAGGACCTTGTAGTTCAACACGCAAGGAAATCGCACAGGGACCCCAAAATGGTGAGTAATAGCCCATGAAACGGGCCAGAATCGGGCAAAACGGAGAGTGTTGATGAATGACACGTAAGCGCATCTTGGGGTTCAGCAACCATTAAAATCGCTTCGGGACCCCAAAATAGTGATTAATAGTCCACGAAACGGGCCAGAATCAGCAAAAATTGTGAGTGTTAATGACCTACACATAAGCGCACATTAGGGTTCAGTAACCATAAAATCGCTCCAAAAACCCCAAATCAATGAGTAATATCCCATGAAAGGGGCCAGAATCGGCCAAAATGGCGAGTGTTGATGAACGACACCTAAGCACACCATGGGCTTCGGCAACCATAAAAATCGCTCTGGGACCCCAAATTGGTGAGTAGTAGTCACGAAACGGGCCAGAATCGGCCAAAACAGCGAGTGTTAATGACCTGCACGTAAGCGCACCTCGGGGTTCAGTAACCATGGAAATTGCTCCTTACCCCAAAACGGTGAGTAATAGTCCATGAAACGGGTCAGAATCGTGAAAGAGGCGAGTGTTGATGAACGATACGTAAGCGCACCTTGGGGTTCAGCAACCATAAAAGTCGCTCTGGGATCCCAAAACAGTGAGTAATAGTCCATGAAATGGGCCCAAATCGGCCAAAATGGCGAGTGTTAATGTCATGCACGTAAGCGCACCTTTTTGAGGTCCATAAACCAAGAAAATCGCTTCGGGACCCCAAAACGGTCAGTAACACTCCATGAAATAGGCCAGAATCGGCCAAACCTACGAGTGTTGATGAACGATAGGTAAATGCACCCCGAGGTTCATCAATCGTGGAAATCGCTCCACGACCTCAAAATGGTGAGTAATAGTCCATGAAATGCGCCAAAATCGGCCAAAACTGCAAGTGTTGATGACCTACACGTAAACGCACCTCAGGTATCATTAATCATGGAAATCGCTCCAGGACCTCAAAAAGGTGAGCAATAGCCCATGAGACGGGTCGAATCAGCCAAAACGGCGAGTGTCGATGACCTGCACGTAATAGGACCTTGTAGTTCAACAAGCAAGGAAATCGCACAGGGACCCCAAAATGGTGAGTAATAGCCCATGAAACGGGCCAGAATCGGGCAAAACGGAGAGTGTTGATGAATGACACGTAAGCGCTTATTGGGGTTCAGCAACCATTAAAATCGCTTCGGGACCCCAAAATGGTGATTAATAGTCCACGAAACGGGCCAGAATCAGCGAAAATTGTGAGTGTTAATGACCTACACATAAGCGCACATTAGGGTTTAGTAACCATAAAATCGCTCTGAAACCCCAAATCAATGAGTAATAGCCCATGAAACGGGCCAGAATCGGCCAAAATGGCGAGTGTTGATGAACGACACGTAAGCACACCTTGGGCTTTGGCAACCATAAAAATCGCTCTGGGACCCCAAATTGGTGAGTAGTAGTCCACGAAACGGGCCAGAATCGGGCCAAAACAGCGAGTGTTAACGCCTTGCACGTAAGCGCACCTCGGGGTTCAGTAACCATGGAAATTGCTCCTTACCCCTAAACGCTAAGTAATAGTCCATGAAACGGGTCAGAATTGTCAAAGAGGTGAGTGTTGATGAACGATACGTAAGCGCACCTTAGGGTTCAGCAACCATAAAAGTCGCTCTGGGATCCCAAAACAGTGAGTAATAGTCCACGAAATGGGTCCGAATCGGCCAAAATGGCGAGTGTTAATGTCATGCACGTAAGCGCACCATGGGATCTATAAACCAAGAAAATCGCTTCGGGACCCCAAAACGGTCAGTAATAGTCCATGAAACGGGCCAGAATCGGCCAAACCTGCGAGCGTTGATGACCGATAGGTACATGCACACCGAGGTTCATCAATCGTGGAAATCGCTCCAAGACCTCAAATGGTGAGTAATAGTCCACGAAATGCGCCAAAATCGGCCAAAACTGCAAGTGTTGATGACCTACACGTAAACGCACCTCGGGGATCATTAATCGTCGAAATCGCTCCAGGACCTCAAAAAGGTGAGCAATAGCCCATGAGACTGGTCGAATTAGCCAAAACAGCGAGTGTCGATGACCTGCACGTAATAGGACCTTGTAGTTCAAGAGGCAAGGAAATCGCACAGGGACCCCAAAATGGTGAGTAATAGCCCATGAAACGAGCCAGAATCGGGCAAAACGGAGAGTGTTGATGAATGACACGTAAGCGCATCTTGGGGTTCGGCAACCATTAAAATCGCTTCGGGACCCCAAAATAGTGACTAATAGTCCACGAAACAGGCCAGAATCAGCGAAAATTGTGAGTGTTAATAACCTACACATAAGCGCACATTAGGGTTCAGTAACCATAAAATCGCTCCAAAACCCCAAATCAATGAGTAATATCCCATGAAACGGGCCAGAATCGGCCAAAATGGCGAGTGTTGATGAACGACACCTAAGCACACCTTGGGCTTCGGCAACCATAAAAATCGCTCTGGGACCCCAAATTGGTGTCCACGAAACATGCCAGAATCGGCCAAAACAGCGAGTGTTAATGACCTGCACGTAAGCACACCTCGGGGTTCAGTAACCATGGAAATTGCTCCTTACCCCAAAACGGTGAGTAATAGTCTATGAAATGGGTCAGAATCGTCAAAGAGGTGAGTGTTGATGAACGATACGTAAGCGCACCTTGGGGTTCAGCAACCATAAAAGTCGCTCTGGGATCCCAAAACAGTGAGTAATAGTACACGAAATGGGCCAGAATTGGCCAAAATGGCGAGTGTTAATGTCATGCACGTAAGCGCACCTGGGGTCCATAAACCAAGAAAATCGCTTCGGGACCCCAAATCAGTCAGTAATACTCCATGAAACGGGCCAAAATCGGCCAAACCTACGAGTGTTGATGACCGATAGGTAAATGCACCCCGAGGTTCATCAATCATGGAAATCGCTCCAAGACCTCAAAATGGTGAGTAATAGTCCACGAAATGCGCCAAAATCGGCCAAAACTGCAAGTGTTGATGACCTACACGTAAACGCACCTCAGGTATCATTAATCATGGAAATCGCTCCAGGACCTGACAAAGGTGAGCACTAGCCCATGAGACGGGTCGAATCGCCAAAACGGCGAGTGTCGATGACCTGCACGTAATAGGACCTTGTAGTTCAACAAGCAAGGAAATCGCACAGGGACCCCAAAATGGTGAGTAATAGCCCATGAAATGGGCCAGAATCGGGCAAAACAGAGAGTGTTGATGAATGACACGTAAGCGCTTCTTGGGGTTCAGCAACCATTAAAATCGCTTCGGGACCCCAAAATGGTGATTAATAGTCCACGAAACGGGCCAGAATCAGCGAAAATTGTGAGTGTTAATGACCTACACGTAAGCGCACATTAGGGTTCAGTAACCATAAAATCGCTCCAAAACCCCAAATCAATGAGTAATAGCCCATGAAACGGGCCAGAATCGGCCAAAATGGCGACTGTTGATGAACGACACGTAAGCATACCTTGGGCTTCGGCAACCATAAAAATCGCTCTGGGACCCCAAATTGGTGAGTAGTAGTCCACGAAACGGGCCAGAATCGGGCCAAAACAGCGCGTGTTAATGCCCTGCACGTAAGCGCACCTCGGGGTTCAGTAACCATGGAAATTGCTCCTTACCCCTAAACGGTGAGTAATAGTCCATGAAACGGGTCAGAATCGTCAAAGAGGTGAGTGTTGATGAACGATACGTAAGCGCACCTTGGGGTTCAGCAACCATAAAAGTCGCTCTGGGATCCCAAAACAGTGAGTAATAGTCCACGAAATGGGTCCGAATCGGCCAAAATGGCGAGTGTTAATGTCATGCACGTAAGCGCACCATGGGATCTATAAACCAAGAAAATCGCTTCGGGACCCCAAAACAGTCAGTAATAGTCCATGAAACGGGCCAGAATCGGCCAAACCTGCGAGCGTTGATGACCGATAGGTAAATGCACACCGAGGTTCATCAATCGTGGAAATCGCTCCAAGACCTCAAATGGTGAGTAATTGTCCACGAAATGCGCCAAAATCGGCCAAAACTGCAAGTGTTGATGACCTACACGTAAACGCACCTCGGGGATCATTAATCGTCGAAATCGCTCCAGGACCTCAAAAAGGTGAGCAATAGCCCATGAGACTGGTCGAATTAGCCAAAACAGCGAGTGTCGATGACCTGCACGTAATAGGACCTTGTAGTTCAAGAGGCAAGGAAATCGCACAGGGACCCCAAAATGGTGAGTAATAGCCCATGAAACGAGCCAGAATCGGGCAAAACGGAGAGTGTTGATGAATGACACGTAAGCGCATCTTGGGGTTCGGCAACCATTAAAATCGCTTCGGGACCCCAAAATAGTGA
>NW_025228094.1:264885-270119 GCF_018294505.1 Triticum aestivum
CCCCTAAACGGTGAGTAATAGTCCATGAAACGGGTCAGAATCGTCAAAGAGGTGAGTGTTGATGAACGATACGTAAGCGCACCTTGGGGTTCAGCAACCATAAAAGTCGCTCTGGGATCCCAAAACAGTGAGTAATAGTCCACGAAATGGGTCCGAATCGGCCAAAATGGCGAGTGTTAATGTCATGCACGTAAGCGCACCATGGGATCTATAAACCAAGAAAATCGCTTCGGGACCCCAAAACAGTCAGTAATAGTCCATGAAACGGGCCAGAATCGGCCAAACCTGCGAGCGTTGATGACCGATAGGTAAATGCACACCGAGGTTCATCAATCGTGGAAATCGCTCCAAGACCTCAAATGGTGAGTAATTGTCCACGAAATGCGCCAAAATCGGCCAAAACTGCAAGTGTTGATGACCTACACGTAAACGCACCTCGGGGATCATTAATCGTCGAAATCGCTCCAGGACCTCAAAAAGGTGAGCAATAGCCCATGAGACTGGTCGAATCAGCCAAAACAGCGAGTGTCGATGACCTGCACGTAATAGGACCTTGTAGTTCAATAGGCAAGGAAATCGCACAAGGACCCCAAAATGGTGAGTAATAGCCCATGAAACGGGCCAGAATCGGGCAAAACGGAGAGTGTTGATGAATGACACGTAAGCGCATCTTGGGGTTCAGCAACCATTAAAATCGCTTCGGGACCCCAAAATAGTGATTAATAGTCCACGAAACAGGCCAGAATCAACGAAAATTGTGAGTGTTAATAACCTACACATAAGCGCACATTAGGGTTCAGTAACCATAAAATCGCTCCAAAACCCCAAATCAATGAGTAATATCCCATGAAACGGGCCAGAATCGGCCAAAATGGCGAGTGTTGATGAATGACACCTAAGCACACCTTGGGCTTCGGCAACCATAAAAATCGCTCTGGGACCCCAAATTGGTGTCCACGAAACAGGCCAGAATCGGCCAAAACAGCGAGTGTTAATGACCTGCACGTATGCGCACCTCGGGGTTCAGTAACCATGGAAATTGCGCCTTACCCCAAAACGGTGAGTAATACTCTATGAAATGGGTCAGAATCGTCAAAGAGGTGAGTGTTGATGAACGATACGTAAGCGCACCTTGGGGTTCAGCAACCATAAAAGTCGCTCTGGGATCCCAAAAGAGTGAGTAATAGTCCACGAAATGGGCCAGAATCAGCCAAATGGCGAGTGTTAATGTCATCCACGTAAGCGCACCTTGGGGTCCATAAACCAAGAAAATCGCTTTGGGACCCCAAAACGGTCAGTAATACTCCATGAAACGGGCCAGAATCGGCCAAACCTGCGAGTGTTGATGACCGATAGTTAAATGCACACCGAGGTTCATCAATCGTGGAAATCGCTCCAAGACCTCAAAATGGTGAGTAATAGTCCACGAAATGCGCCAAAATCGGCCGAAACTGCAAGTGTTGATGACCTACACGTAAACGCACCTCGGGGATCATTAAACGTGGAAATCGCTCCAGGACCGCAAAAAGGTGAGCAATAGCCCATGAGACGGGTCGAATCAGCCAAAACGGTGAGTGTCGATGACCTGCACGTAATAGGACCTTGTAGTTCAACAAGCAAGGAAATCGCACAGGGACCCCAAAATGGTGAGTAATAGCCCATGAAACGGGCCAGAATCAGGCAAAACGGAGAGTGTTGATGAATGACACGTAAGCGCATCTTGGGGTTCAGCAACCATTAAAATCGCTTCGGGACCCCAAAATAGTGATTAATAGTCCACGAAACGGGTCAGAATCAGCGAAAATTGTGATAGTTAATGACCTACACATAAGCGCACATTAGGGTTCAGTAACCATAAAATCGCTCCAAAACACCAAATCAATGAGTAATATCCCATGAAACGGGCCAGAATCGGCCAAAATGGCGAGTGTTGATGAATGACACCTAAGCACACCTTGGGCTTCGGCAACCATAAAAATCGCTCTGGGACCCCAAATTGGTGTCCATGAAACAGGCCAGAATCGGCCAAAACAGCGAGTGTTAATGACCTGCACGTATGCGCACCTCGGGGTTCTGTAACCATGGAAATTGCTCCTTACCCCAAAACGGTGAGTAATAGTCTATGAAATGGGTCAGAATCGTCAAAGAGGTGAGTGTTGATGAACGATACATAAGCGCACCTTGGGGTTCAGCAACCATAAAAGTCGCTCTGGGATCCCAAAACAATGAGTAATAGTCCACGAAATGGGCCAGAATCAGCCAAATGGCGAGTGTTAATGTCATCCACGTAAGCGCACCTTGGGGTCCATAAACCAAGAAAATCGCTTCGGGACCCCAAAACGGTCAGTAATACTCCACGAAACGGGCCAGAATCGGCCAAACCTGCGAGTGTTGATGACCGATAGTTAAATGCACACCGAGGTTCATCAATCGTGGAAATCGCTCCAAGACCTCAAAATGGTGAGTAATAGTCCACGAAATGCGCCAAAATCGGCCAAAACTGCAAGTGTTGATGACCTACACGTAAACGCACCTCGGGGATCATTAATCGTGGAAATCGCTCCAGGACCGCAAAAAGGTGAGCAATAGCCCATGAGACGGGTCGAATCAGCCAAAACGGTGAGTGTCGATGACCTGCACGTAATAGGACCTTGTAGTTCAACAAGGAAGGAAATCGCACAGGGACCCCAAAATGGTGAGTAATAGCCCATGAAACGGGCCAGAATCAGGCAAAACGGAGAGTGTTGATGAATGACACGTAAGCGCATCTTGGGGTTCAGCAACCATTAAAATCGCTTCGGGACCCCAAAATAGTGATTAATAGTCCACGAAACGGGCCAGAATCAGCGAAAATTGTGAGTGTTAATGACCTACACATAAGCGCACATTAGGGTTCAGTAACCATAAAATCGCTCCAAAACACCAAATCAATGAGTAATATCCCATGAAACGGGCCAGAATCGGCCAAAATGGCGAGTGTTGATGAATGACACCTAAGCACACCTTGGGCTTCGGCAACCATAAAAATCGCTCTGGGACCCCAAATTGGTGTCCACGAAACAGGCCAGAATCGGCCAAAACAGCGAGTGTTAATGACCTGCACGTATGCGCACCTCGGGGTTCTGTAACCATGGAAATTGCTCCTTACCCCAAAACGGTCAGTAATAGTCTATGAAATGGGTCAGAATCGTCAAAGAGGTGAGTGTTGATGAACGATACGTAAGCGCACCTTGGGGTTCAGCAACCATAAAAGTCGCTCTGGGATACCAAAACAATGAGTAATAGTCCGCGAAATGGGCCAGAATCAGCCAAATGGCGAGTGTTAATGTCATCCACGTAAGCGCACCTTGGGGTCCATAAACCAAGAAAATCGCTTCGGGACCCCAAAACGGTCAGTAATACTCCACGAAACGGGCCAGAATCGGCCAAACCTGCGAGTGTTGATGACCGATAGTTGAATGCACACCGAGGTTCATCAATCGTGGAAATCGCTCCAAGACCTCAAAATGGTGAGTAATAGTCCACGAAATGCGCCAAAATCGGCCAAAACTGCAAGTGTTGATGACCTACACGTAAACGCACCTCGGGGATCATTAATCGTGGAAATCGCTCCAGGACCGCAAAAAGGTGAGCAATAGCCCATGAGACGGGTCGAATCAGCCAAAACGGTGAGTGTCGATGACCTGCACGTAATAGGACCTTGTAGTTCAACAAGCAAGGAAATCGCACAGGGACCCCAAAATGGTGAGTAATAGCCCATGAAACGGGCCAGAATCAGGCAAAACGGAGAGTGTTGATGAATGACACGTAAGCGCATCTTGGGGTTCAGCAACCATTAAAATCGCTTCGGGACCCCAAAATAGTGATTAATAGTCCACGAAACGGGCCAGAATCAGCGAAAATTGTGAGTGTTAATGACCTACACATAAGCCCACATTAGGGTTCAGTAACCATAAAATCGCTCCAAAACACCAAATCAATGAGTAATATACCATGAAACGGGCCAGAATCGGCCAAAATGGCGAGTGTTGATGAATGACACCTAAGCACACCTTGGGCTTCGGCAACCATAAAAATCGCTCTGGGACCCCAAATTGGTGAGTAGTAGTCCACGAAACGGGCCAGAATCGGCCAAAACAGCGAGTGTTAATGACCTGCACGTAAGCGCACCTCGGGGTTCAGTAACCATGGAAATTGCTCCTTACCCCAAAACGGTGAGTAATTGTCTATGAAATGGGTCAGAATCGTCAAAGAGGTGAGTGTTGATGAACGATACGTAAGCGCACCTTGGGGTTCAGCAACCATAAAAGTCGCTCTGGGATCCCAAAACAGTGAGTAATAGTCCACGAAATGGGCCAGAATTGGCCAAAATGGCGAGTGTTAATGTCATGCACGTAAGCGCACCTGGGTTCCATAAACCAAGAAAATCGCTTCGGGACCCCAAAACGGTCAGTAATACTCCATGAAACGGGCCAAAATCGGCCAAATCTATGAGTGTTGATGACCGATAGGTAAATGCACCCCGAGGTTCATCAATCGTGGAAATCGCTCCAAGACCTCAAAATGGTGAGTAATAGTCCACGCAATGCGCCAAAATCGGCCAAAACTGCAAGTGTTGATGACCTACACGTAAACGCACCTCGGGGATCATTAATCGTGGAAATCGCTCCAGGACCGCAAAAAGGTGAGCAATAGCCCATGAGACGGGTCGAATCAGCCAAAACGGTGAGTGTCGATGACCTGCACGTAATAGGAGCTTGTAGTTCAACACGCAAGGAAATCGCACAGGGACCCCAAAATGGTGAGTAATAGCCCATGAAACGGGCCAGAATCGGGCAAAACGGAGAGTGTTGATGAATGACACGTAAGCGCATCTTGGGGTTCAGCAACCATTAAAATCGCTTCGGGACCCCAAAATAGTGATTAATAGTCCACGAAACGGGCCAGAATCAGCGAAAATTGTGAGTGTTAATGACCTACACATAAGCCCACATTAGGGTTCAGTAACCATAAAATCGCTCCAAAACACCAAATCAATGAGTAATATACCATGAAACGGGCCAGAATCGGCCAAAATGGCGAGTGTTGATGAATGACACCTAAGCACACCTTGGGCTTCGGCAACCATAAAAATCGCTCTGGGACCCCAAATTGGTGAGTAGTAGTCCACGAAACGGGCCAGAATCGGCCAAAACAGCGAGTGTTAATGACCTGCACGTAAGCGCACCTCGGGG
>NW_025228094.1:271982-285855 GCF_018294505.1 Triticum aestivum
AGTAATAGTCCATGAAACGGGTCAGAATTGTCAAAGAGGTGAGTGTTGATGAACGATACGTAAGCGCACCTTAGGGTTCAGCAACCATAAAAGTCGCTCTGGGATCCCAAAACAGTGAGTAATAGTCCACGAAATGGGTCCGAATCGGCCAAAATGGCGAGTGTTAATGTCATGCACGTAAGCGCACCATGGGATCTATAAACCAAGAAAATCGCTTCGGGACCCCAAAACGGTCAGTAATAGTCCATGAAACGGGCCAGAATCGGCCAAACCTGCGAGCGTTGATGACCGATAGGTACATGCACACCGAGGTTCATCAATCGTGGAAATCGCTCCAAGACCTCAAATGGTGAGTAATAGTCCACGAAATGCGCCAAAATCGGCCAAAACTGCAAGTGTTGATGACCTACACGTAAACGCACCTCGGGGATCATTAATCGTCGAAATCGCTCCAGGACCTCAAAAAGGTGAGCAATAGCCCATGAGACTGGTCGAATTAGCCAAAACAGCGAGTGTCGATGACCTGCACGTAATAGGACCTTGTAGTTCAAGAGGCAAGGAAATCGCACAGGGACCCCAAAATGGTGAGTAATAGCCCATGAAACGAGCCAGAATCGGGCAAAACGGAGAGTGTTGATGAATGACACGTAAGCGCATCTTGGGGTTCGGCAACCATTAAAATCGCTTCGGGACCCCAAAATAGTGATTAATAGTCCACGAAACAGGCCAGAATCAGCGAAAATTGTGAGTGTTAATAACCTACACATAAGCGCACATTAGGGTTCAGTAACCATAAAATCGCTCCAAAACCCCAAATCAATGAGTAATATCCCATGAAACGGGCCAGAATCGGCCAAAATGGCGAGTGTTGATGAACGACACCTAAGCACACCTTGGGCTTCGGCAACCATAAAAATCGCTCTGGGACCCCAAATTGGTGTCCACGAAACATGCCAGAATCGGCCAAAACAGCGAGTGTTAATGACCTGCACGTAAGCGCACCTCGGGGTTCAGTAACCATGGAAATTGCTCCTTACCCCAAAACGGTGAGTAATAGTCTATGAAATGGGTCAGAATCGTCAAAGAGGTGAGTGTTGATGAACGATACGTAAGCGCACCTTGGGGTTCAGCAACCATAAAAGTCGCTCTGGGATCCCAAAACAGTGAGTAATAGTACACGAAATGGGCCAGAATTGGCCAAAATGGCGAGTGTTAATGTCATGCACGTAAGCGCACCTGGGGTCCATAAACCAAGAAAATCGCTTCGGGACCCCAAATCGGTCAGTAATACTCCATGAAACGGGCCAAAATCGGCCAAACCTATGAGTGTTGATGACCGATAGGTAAATGCACCCCGAGGTTCATCAATCATGGAAATCGCTCCAAGACCTCAAAATGGTGAGTAATAGTCCACGAAATGCGCCAAAATCGGCCAAAACTGCAAGTGTTGATGACCTACACGTAAACGCACCTCAGGGATCATTAATCATGGAAATCGCTCCAGGACCTCAAAAAGGTGAGCAATAGCCCATGAGACGGGTCGAATCAACCAAAACGGTGAGTGTCGATGACCTGCACGTAATAGGACCTTGCAGTTCAACAAGCAAGGAAATCGCACAGGGACCCCAAAATGGTGAGTAATAGCCCATGAAACGGGCCAGAATCGGGCAAAACAGAGTGTTGATGAATGACACGTAAGCGCCTCATGGGGTTTAGCAACCATTAAAATCGCTTCGGGACCCCAAAATGGTGATTAATAGTCCACGAAACGGGCCAGAATCAGCGAAAATTGTGAGTGTTAATGACCTACACGTATGCGCACATTAGGGTTCAGTAACCATAAAATCGCTCTGAAACCCCAAATCAATGAGTCCCATGAAACGGGCCAGAATCAGCCAAAATGGCGAGTGTTGATGAACGACACGCAAGCACACCTTGGGCTTCGGCAACCATAAAAATCGCTCTAGGACCCCAAATTGGTGAGTAGTAGTCCACGAAACGGGACAGAATCGGCCAAAACAGCGAGTTTTAATGACCTGCACGTAAGCGCACCTCGGGGTTCAGTAACCATGGAAATTGCTCCTTACCCCAAAACGGTGAGTAATAGTCCATGAAACGGGTCAGAATCGTCAAAGAGGTGAGTGTTGATGAACGATACGTAAGCGCACCTTGGGGTTCAGCAACCATAAAAGTCGCTCTGGGATCCCAAAACAGTGAGTAATAGTCCACGAAATGGGCCCAAATCGGCCAAAATGGCGAGTGTTAATGTCATGCACGTAAGCGCACCATGGGGTCCATAAACCAAGAAAATCGCTTCGGGACCCCAAAACGGTCAGTAATACTCCATGAAACGGGCCAGAATCGGCCAAACCTACGAGTGTTGTTGAACGATAGGTAAATGCACCCTGAGGTTCATGAATCGTGGAAATCGCTCCACGACCTCAAAATGGTGAGTAATAGTCCATGAAATGCGCCAAAATCTGCCAAAACTGCAAGTGTTGATGACCTACACGTAAACGCACCTCAGGTATCATTAATCATGGAAATCGCTCCAGGACCTGACAAAGGTGAGCAATAGCCCATGAGACGGGTCGAATCGCCAAAACGGCGAGTGTCGATGACCTGCACGTAATAGGACCTTGTAGTTCAACAAGCAAGGAAATCGCACAGGGACCCCAAAATGGTGAGTAATAGCCCATGAAATGGGCCAGAATCGGGCAAAACAGAGAGTGTTGATGAATGACACGTAAGCGCTTCTTGGGGTTCAGCAACCATTAAAATCGCTTCGGGACCCCAAAATGGTGATTAATAGTCCACGAAACGGGCCAGAATCAGCGAAAATTGTGAGTGTTAATGACCTACACGTAAGCGCACATTAGGGTTCAGTAACCATAAAATCGCTCCGAAACCCCAAATCAATGAGTAATAGCCCATGAAACGGGCCAGAATCGGCCAAAATGGCGAGTGTTGATGAACGACACGTAAGCATACCTTGGGCTTCGGCAACCATAAAAATCGCTCTGGGACCCCAAATTGGTGAGTAGTAGTCCACGAAACGGGCCAGAATCGGGCCAAAACAGCGCGTGTTAATGCCCTGCACGTAAGCGCACCTCGGGGTTCAGTAACCATGGAAATTGCTCCCCCTAAACGGTGAGTAATAGTCCATGAAACGGGTCAGAATCGTCAAAGAGGTGAGTGTTGATGAACGATACGTAAGCGCACCTTGGGGTTCAGCAACCATAAAAGTCGCTCTGGGATCCCAAAACAGTGAGTAATAGTCCACGAAATGGGTCCGAATCGGCCAAAATGGCGAGTGTTAATGTCATGCACGTAAGCGCACCATGGGATCTATAAACCAAGAAAATCGCTTCGGGACCCCAAAACAGTCAGTAATAGTCCATGAAACGGGCCAGAATCGGCCAAACCTGCGAGCGTTGATGACCGATAGGTAAATGCACACCGAGGTTCATCAATCGTGGAAATCGCTCCAAGACCTCAAATGGTGAGTAATTGTCCACGAAATGCGCCAAAATCGGCCAAAACTGCAAGTGTTGATGACCTACACGTAAACGCACCTCGGGGATCATTAATCGTCGAAATCGCTCCAGGACCTCAAAAAGGTGAGCAATAGCCCATGAGACTGGTCGAATCAGCCAAAACAGCGAGTGTCGATGACCTGCACGTAATAGGACCTTGTAGTTCAATAGGCAAGGAAATCGCACAAGGACCCCAAAATGGTGAGTAATAGCCCATGAAACGGGCCAGAATCGGGCAAAACGGAGAGTGTTGATGAAGGACACGTAAGCGCATCTTGGGGTTCAGCAACCATTAAAATCGCTTCGGGACCCCAAAATAGTGATTAATAGTCCACGAAACAGGCCAGAATCAACGAAAATTGTGAGTGTTAATAACCTACACATAAGCGCACATTAGGGTTCAGTAACCATAAAATCGCTCCAAAACCCCAAATCAATGAGTAATATCCCATGAAACGGGCCAGAATCGGCCAAAATGGCGAGTGTTGATGAATGACACCTAAGCACACCTTGGGCTTCGGCAACAATAAAAATCGCTCTGGGACCCCAAATTGGTGTCCATGAAACAGGCCAGAATCGGCCAAAAACAGCGAGTGTTAATGACCTGCACGTATGCGCACCTCGGGGTTCAGTAACCATGGAAATTGCGCCTTACCCCAAAACGGTGAGTAATACTCTATGAAATGGGTCAGAATCGTCAAAGAGGTGAGTGTTGATGAACGATACGTAAGCGCACCTTGGGGTTCAGCAACCATAAAAGTCGCTCTGGGATCCCAAAAGAGTGAGTAATAGTCCACGAAATGGGCCAGAATCAGCCAAATGGCGAGTGTTAATGTCATCCACGTAAGCGCACCTTGGGGTCCATAAACCAAGAAAATCGCTTTGGGACCCCAAAACGGTCAGTAATACTCCATGAAACGGGCCAGAATCGGCCCAACCTGCGAGTGTTGATGACCGATAGTTAAATGCACACCGAGGTTCATCAATCGTGGAAATCGCTCCAAGACCTCAAAATGGTGAGTAATAGTCCACGAAATGCGCCAAAATCGGCCGAAACTGCAAGTGTTGATGACCTACACGTAAACGCACCTCGGGGATCATTAAACGTGGAAATCGCTCCAGGACCGCAAAAAGGTGAGCAATAGCCCATGAGACGGGTCGAATCAGCCAAAACGGTGAGTGTCGATGACCTGCACGTAATAGGACCTTGTAGTTCAACAAGCAAGGAAATCGCACAGGGACCCCAAAATGGTGAGTAATAGCCCATGAAACGGGCCAGAATCAGGCAAAACGGAGAGTGTTGATGAATGACACGTAAGCGCATCTTGGGGTTCAGCAACCATTAAAATCGCTTCGGGACCCCAAAATAGTGATTAATAGTCCATGAAACGGGTCAGAATCAGCGAAAATTGTGAGTGTTAATGACCTACACATAAGCGCACATTAGGGTTCAGTAACCATAAAATCGCTCCAAAACACCAAATCAATGAGTAATATCCCATGAAACGGGCCAGAATCGGCCAAAATGGCGAGTGTTGATGAATGACACCTAAGCACACCTTGGGCTTCGGCAACCATAAAAATCGCTCTGGGACCCCAAATTGGTGTCCATGAAACAGGCCAGAATCGGCCAAAACAGCGAGTGTTAATGACCTGCACGTATGCGCACCTCGGGGTTCTGTAACCATGGAAATTGCTCCTTACCCCAAAACGGTGAGTAATAGTCTATGAAATGGGTCAGAATCGTCAAAGAGGTGAGTGTTGATGAACGATACGTAAGCGCACCTTGGGGTTCAGCAACCATAAAAGTCGCTCTGGGATCCCAAAACAATGAGTAATAGTCCACGAAATGGGCCAGAATCAGCCAAATGGCGAGTGTTAATGTCATCCACGTAAGCGCACCTTGGGGTCCATAAACCAAGAAAATCGCTTCGGGACCCCAAAACGGTCAGTAATACTCCACGAAACGGGCCAGAATCGGCCAAACCTGCGAGTGTTGATGACCGATAGTTAAATGCACACCGAGGTTCATCAATCGTGGAAATCGCTCCAAGACCTCAAAATGGTGAGTAATAGTCCACGAAATGCGCCAAAATCGGCCAAAACTGCAAGTGTTGATGACCTACACGTAAACGCACCTCGGGGATCATTAATCGTGGAAATCGCTCCAGGACCGCAAAAAGGTGAGCAATAGCCCATGAGACGGGTCGAATCAGCCAAAACGGTGAGTGTCGATGACCTGCACGTAATAGGACCTTGTAGTTCAACAAGCAAGGAAATCGCACAGGGACCCCAAAATGGTGAGTAATAGCCCATGAAACGGGCCAGAATCAGGCAAAACGGAGAGTGTTGATGAATGACACGTAAGCGCATCTTGGGGTTCAGCAACTATTAAAATCGCTTCGGGACCCCAAAATAGTGATTAATAGTCCACGAAACGGGCCAGAATCAGCGAAAATTGTGAGTGTTAATGACCTACACATAAGCGCACATTAGGGTTCAGTAACCATAAAATCGCTCCAAAACACCAAATCAATGAGTAATATCCCATGAAACGGGCCAGAATCGGCCAAAATGGCGAGTGTTGATGAATGACACCTAGGCACACCTTGGGCTTCGGCAACCATAAAAATCGCTCTGGGACCCCAAATTGGTGTCCACGAAACAGGCCAGAATCGGCCAAAACAGCGAGTGTTAATGACCTGCACGTATGCGCACCTCGGGGTTCTGTAACCATGGAAATTGCTCCTTACCCCAAAACGGTGAGTAATAGTCTATGAAATGGGTCAGAATCGTCAAAGAGGTGAGTGTTGATGAACGATACGTAAGCGCACCTTGGGGTTCAGCAACCATAAAAGTCGCTCTGGGATCCCAAAACAATGAGTAATAGTCCACGAAATGGGCCAGAATCAGCCAAATGGCGAGTGTTAATGTCATCCACGTAAGCGCACCTTGGGGTCCATAAACCAAGAAAATCGCTTCGGGACCCCAAAACGGTCAGTAATACTCCACGAAACGGGCCAGAATCGGCCAAACCTGCGAGTGTTGATGACCGATAGTTAAATGCACACCGAGGTTCATCAATCGTGGAAATCGCTCCAAGACCTCAAAATGGTGAGTAATAGTCCACGAAATGCGCCAAAATCGGCCAAAACTGCAAGTGTTGATGACCTACACGTAAACGCACCTCGGGGATCATTAATCGTGGAAATCGCTCCAGGACCGCAAAAAGGTGAGCAATAGCCCATGAGACGGGTGGAATCAGCCAAAACGGTGAGTGTCGATGACCTGCACGTAATAGGACCTTGTAGTTCAACAAGCAAGGAAATCGCACAGGGACCCCAAAATGGTGAGTAATAGCCCATGAAACGGGCCAGAATCAGGCAAAACGGAGAGTGTTGATGAATGACACGTAAGCACATCTTGGGGTTCAGCAACTATTAAAATCGCTTCGGGACCCCAAAATAGTGATTAATAGTCCACGAAACGGGCCAGAATCAGCGAAAATTGTGAGTGTTAATGACCTACACATAGGCGCACATTAGGGTTCAGTAACCATAAAATCGCTCCAAAACACCAAATCAATGAGTAATATCCCATGAAACGGGCCAGAATCGGCCAAAATGGCGAGTGTTGATGAATGACACCTAAGCACACCTTGGGCTTCGGCAACCATAAAAATCGCTCTGGGACCCCAAATTGGTGTCCACGAAACAGGCCAGAATCGGCCAAAACAGCGAGTGTTAATGACCTGCACGTATGCGCACCTCGGGGTTCTGTAACCATGGAAATTGCTCCTTACCCCAAAACGGTGAGTAATAGTCTATGAAATGGGTCAGAATCGTCAAAGAGGTGAGTGTTGATGAACGATACGTAAGCGCACCTTGGGGTTCAGCAACCATAAAAGTCGCTCTGGGATCCCAAAACAATGAGTAATAGTCCATGAAATGGGCCAGAATCAGCCAAATGGCGAGTGTTAATGTCATCCACGTAAGCGCACCTTGGGGTCCATAAACCAAGAAAATCGCTTCGGGACCCCAAAACGGTCAGTAATACTCCACGAAACGGGCCAGAATCGGCCAAACCTGCGAGTGTTGATGACCGATAGTTAAATGCACACCGAGGTTCATCAATCGTGGAAATCGCTCCAAGACCTCAAAATGGTGAGTAATAGTCCACGAAATGCGCCAAAATCGGCCAAAACTGCAAGTGTTGATGACCTACACGTAAACGCACCTCGGGGATCATTAATCGTGGAAATCGCTCCAGGACCGCAAAAAGGTGAGCAATAGCCCATGAGACGGGTCGAATCAGCCAAAACGGTGAGTGTCGATGACCTGCACGTAATAGGACCTTGTAGTTCAACAAGCAAGGAAATCGCACAGGGACCCCAAAATGGTGAGTAATAGCCCATGAAACGGGCCAGAATCAGGCAAAACGGAGAGTGTTGATGAATGACATGTAAGCGCATCTTGGGGTTCAGCAACTATTAAAATCGCTTCGGGACCCCAAAATAGTGATTAATAGTCCACGAAACGGGCCAGAATCAGCGAAAATTGTGAGTGTTAATGACCTACACATAAGCGCACATTAGGGTTCAGTAACCATAAAATCGCTCCAAAACACCAAATCAATGAGTAATATCCCATGAAACGGGCCAGAATCGGCCAAAATGGCGAGTGTTGATGAATGACACCTAGGCACACCTTGGGCTTCGGCAACCATAAAAATCGCTCTGGGACCCCAAATTGGTGTCCACGAAACAGGCCAGAATCGGCCAAAACAGCGAGTGTTAATGACCTGCACGTATGCGCACCTCGGGGTTCTGTAACCATGGAAATTGCTCCTTACCCCAAAACGGTGAGTAATAGTCTATGAAATGGGTCAGAATCGTCAAAGAGGTGAGTGTTGATGAACGATACGTAAGCGCACCTTGGGGTTCAGCAACCATAAAAGTCGCTCTGGGATCCCAAAACAATGAGTAATAGTCCACGAAATGGGCCAGAATCAGCCAAATGGCGAGTGTTAATGTCATCCACGTAAGCGCACCTTGGGGTCCATAAACCAAGAAAATCGCTTCGGGACCCCAAAACGGTCAGTAATACTCCACGAAACGGGCCAGAATCGGCCAAACCTGCGAGTGTTGATGACCGATAGTTAAATGCACACCGAGGTTCATCAATCGTGGAAATCGCTCCAAGACCTCAAAATGGTGAGTAATAGTCCACGAAATGCGCCAAAATCGGCCAAAACTGCAAGTGTTGATGACCTACACGTAAACGCACCTCGGGGATCATTAATCGTGGAAATCGCTCCAGGACCGCAAAAAGGTGAGCAATAGCCCATGAGACGGGTCGAATCAGCCAAAACGGTGAGTGTCGATGACCTGCACGTAATAGGACCTTGTAGTTCAACAAGGAAGGAAATCGCACAGGGACCCCAAAATGGTGAGTAATAGCCCATGAAACGGGCCAGAATCAGGCAAAACGGAGAGTGTTGATGAATGACACGTAAGCGCATCTTGGGGTTCAGCAACCATTAAAATCGCTTCGGGACCCCAAAATAGTGATTAATAGTCCACGAAACGGGCCAGAATCAGCGAAAATTGTGAGTGTTAATGACCTACACATAAGCGCACATTAGGGTTCAGTAACCATAAAATCGCTCCAAAACACCAAATCAATGAGTAATATCCCATGAAACGGGCCAGAATCGGCCAAAATGGCGAGTGTTGATGAATGACACCTAAGCACACCTTGGGCTTCGGCAACCATAAAAATCGCTCTGGGACCCCAAATTGGTGTCCACGAAACAGGCCAGAATCGGCCAAAACAGCGAGTGTTAATGACCTGCACGTATGCGCACCTCGGGGTTCTGTAACCATGGAAATTGCTCCTTACCCCAAAACGGTGAGTAATAGTCTATGAAATGGGTCAGAATCGTCAAAGAGGTGAGTGTTGATGAACGATACGTAAGCGCACCTTGGGGTTCAGCAACCATAAAAGTCGCTCTGGGATCCCAAAACAGTGAGTAATAGTCCACGAAATGGGCCAGAATCAGCCAAATGGCGAGTGTTAATGTCATCCACGTAAGCGCACCTTGGGGTCCATAAACCAAGAAAATCGCTTCGGGACCCCAAAACGGTCAGTAATACTCCATGAAACGGGCCAGAATCGGCCAAACCTGCGAGTGTTGATGACCGATAGTTAAATGCACACCGAGGTTCATCAATCGTGGAAATCGCTCCAAGACCTCAAAATGGTGAGTAATAGTCCACGAAATGCGCCAAAATCGGCCGAAAGTGCAAGTGTTGATGACCTACACGTAAACGCACCTCGGGGATCATTAAACGTGGAAATCGCTCCAGGACCGCAAAAAGGTGAGCAATAGCCCATGAGACGGGTCGAATCAGCCAAAACGGTGAGTGTCGATGACCTGCACGTAATAGGACCTTGTAGTTCAACAAGCAAGGAAATCGCACAGGGACCCCAAAATGGTGAGTAATAGCCCATGAAACGGGCCAGAATCAGGCAAAACGGAGAGTGTTGATGAATGACACGTAAGCGCATCTTGGGGTTCAGCAACCATTAAAATCGCTTCGGGACCCCAAAATAGTGATTAATAGTCCACGAAACGGGTCAAAATCAGCGAAAATTGTGAGTGTTAATGACCTACACATAAGCGCACATTAGGGTTCAGTAACCATAAAATCGCTCCAAAACACCAAATCAATGAGTAATATCCCATGAAACGGGCCAGAATCGGCCAAAATGGCGAGTGTTGATGAATGACACCTAAGCACACCTTGGGCTTCGGCAACCATAAAAATCGCTCTGGGACCCCAAATTGGTGTCCACGAAACAGGCCAGAATCGGCCAAAACAGCGAGTGTTAATGACCTGCACGTATGCGCACCTCGGGGTTCTGTAACCATGGAAATTGTTCCTTACCCCAAAACGGTGAGTAATAGTCTATGAAATGGGTCAGAATCGTCAAAGAGGTGAGTGTTGATGAACGATACGTAAGCGCACCTTGGGGTTCAGCAACCATAAAAGTCGCTCTGGGATCCCAAAACAATGAGTAATAGTCCACGAAATGGGCCAGAATCAGCCAAATGGCGAGTGTTAATGTCATCCACGTAAGCGCACCTTGGGGTCCATAAACCAAGAAAATCGCTTCGGGAACCCAAAACGGTCAGTAATACTCCACGAAACGGGCCAGAATCGGCCAAACCTGCGAGTGTTGATGACCGATAGTTAAATGCACACCGAGGTTCATCAATCGTGGAAATCGCTCCAAGACCTCAAAATGGTGAGTAATAGTCCACGAAATGCGCCAAAATCGGCCAAAACTGCAAGTGTTGATGACCTACACGTAAACGCACCTCGGGGATCATTAATCGTGGAAATCGCTCCAGGACCGCAAAAAGGTGAGCAATAGCCCATGAGACGGGTCGAATCAGCCAAAACGGTGAGTGTCGATGACCTGCACGTAATAGGACCTTGTAGTTCAACAAGCAAGGAAATCGCACAGGGACCCCAAAATGGTGAGTAATAGCCCATGAAACGGGCCAGAATCAGGCAAAACGGAGAGTGTTGATGAATGACACGTAAGCGCATCTTGGGGTTCAACAACCATTAAAATCGCTTCGGGACCCCAAAATAGTGATTAATAGTCCACGAAACGGGCCAGAATCAGCGAAAATTGTGAGTGTTAATGACCTACACATAAGCGCACATTAGGGTTCAGTAACCATAAAATCGCTCCAAAACACCAAATCAATGAGTAATATCCCATGAAACGGGCCAGAATCGGCCAAAATGGCGAGTGTTGATGAATGACACCTAAGCACACCTTGGGCTTCGGCCACCATAAAAATCGCTCTGGGACCCCAAATTGGTGTCCACGAAACAGGCCAGAATCGGCCAAAACAGCGAGTGTTAATGACCTGCACGTATGCGCACCTCGGGGTTCTGTAACCATGGAAATTGCTCCTTACCCCAAAACGGTGAGTAATAGTCTATGAAATGGGTCAGAATCGTCAAAGAGGTGAGTGTTGATGAACGATACGTAAGCGCACCTTGGGGTTCAGCAACCATAAAAGTCGCTCTGGGATCCCAAAACAATGAGTAATAGTCCACGAAATGGGCCAGAATCAGCCAAATGGCGAGTGTTAATGTCATCCACGTAAGCGCACCTTGGGGTCCATAAACCAAGAAAATCGCTTCGGGACCCCAAAACGGTCAGTAATACTCCACGAAACGGGCCAGAATCGGCCAAACCTGCGAGTGTTGATGACCGATAGTTAAATGCACACCGAGGTTCATCAATCGTGGAAATCGCTCCAAGACCTCAAAATGGTGAGTAATAGTCCACAAAATGCGCCAAAATCGGCCAAAACTGCAAATGTTGATGACCTACACGTAAACGCACCTCGGGGATCATTAATCGTGGAAATCGCTCCAGGACCGCAAAAAGGTGAGCAATAGCCCATGAGACGGGTCGAATCAGCCAAAACGGTGAGTGTCGATGACCTGCACGTAATAGGACCTTGTAGTTCAACAAGCAAGGAAATCGCACAGGGACCCCAAAATGGTGAGTAATAGCCCATGAAACGGGCCAGAATCAGGCAAAACGGAGAGTGTTGATGAATGACACGTAAGCGCATCTTGGGGTTCAGCAACCATTAAAATCGCTTCGGGACCCCAAAATAGTGATTAATAGTCCACAAAACGGGTCAGAATCAGCGAAAATTGTGAGTGTTAATGACCTACACATAAGCGCACATTAGGGTTCAGTAACCATAAAATCGCTCCAAAACACCAAATCAATGAGTAATATCCCATGAAACGGGCCAGAATCGGCCAAAATGGCGAGTGTTGATGAATGACACCTAAGCACACCTTGGGCTTCGGCAACCATAAAAATCGCTCTGGGACCCCAAATTGGTGTCCACGAAACAGGCCAGAATCGGCCAAAACAGCGAGTGTTAATGACCTGCACGTATGCGCACCTCGGGGTTCTGTAACCATGGAAATTGCTCCTTACCCCAAAACGGTGAGTAATAGTCTATGAAATGGGTCAGAATCGTCAAAGAGGTGAGTGTTGATGAACGATACGTAAGCGCACCTTGGGGTTCAGCAACCATAAAAGTCGCTCTGGGATCCCAAAACAATGAGTAATAGTCCACGAAATGGGCCAGAATCAGCCAAATGGCGAGTGTTAATGTCATCCACGTAAGCGCACCTTGGGGTCCATAAACCAAGAAAATCGCTTCGGGACCCTAAAACGGTCAGTAATACTCCACGAAACGGGCCAGAATCGGCCAAACCTGCGAGTGTTGATGACCGATAGTTAAATGCACACCGAGGTTCATCAATCGTGGAAATCGCTCCAAGACCTCAAAATGGTGAGTAATAGTCCACGAAATGCTCCAAAATCGGCCAAAACTGCAAGTGTTGATGACCTACACGTAAACGCACCTCGGGGATCATTAATCGTGGAAATCGCTCCAGGACCGCAAAAAGGTGAGCAATAGCCCATGAGACGGGTCGAATCAGCCAAAACGGTGAGTGTCGATGACCTGCACGTAATAGGACCTTGTAGTTCAACAAGCAAGGAAATCGCACGGGGACCCCAAAATGGTGAGTAATAGCCCATGAAACGGGCCAGAATCAGGCAAAACGGAGAGTGTTGATGAATGACACGTAAGCGCATCTTGGGGTTCAGCAACCATTAAAATCGCTTCGGGACCCCAAAATAGTGATTAATAGTCCACGAAACGGGCCAGAATCAGCGAAAATTGTGACTGTTAATGACCTACACATAAGCGCACATTAGGGTTCAGTAACCATAAAATCGCTCTAAAACACCAAATCAATGAGTAATATCCCATGAAACGGGCCAGAATCGGCCAAAATGGCGAGTGTTGATGAATGACACCTAAGCACACCTTGGGCTTCGGCAACCATAAAAATCGCTCTGGGACCCCAAATTGGTGTCCACGAAACAGGCCAGAATCGGCCAAAACAGCGAGTGTTAATGACCTGCACGTATGCGCACCTCGGGGTTCTGTAACCATGGAAATTGCTCCTTACCCCAAAACGGTGAGTAATAGTCTATGAAATGGGTCAGAATCGTCAAAGAGGTGAGTGTTGATGAACGATACGTAAGCGCACCTTGGGGTTCAGCAACCATAAAAGTCGCTCTGGGATACCAAAACAATGAGTAATAGTCCGCGAAATGGGCCAGAATCAGCCAAATGGCGAGTGTTAATGTCATCCACGTAAGCGCACCTTGGGGTCCATAAACCAAGAAAATCGCTTCGGGACCCCAAAA
>NW_025228095.1:0-1608 GCF_018294505.1 Triticum aestivum
GTGCAAGCATAGCTTCATTCTCCTCAACAATACCACATCTAATCATGCCAGTTTGTAATTCCTGATAATATTCTTCTACAGAATTTTTCCCTTGTCTTAAACGCTGCAATTTTTGAAGCAATTCACGTTGATAATATGGTGGAACCCAACGCGTACGCATAGCAGTTTTCAAAGCAGCCCAAGTAGTTGGAATAGGATATAATCTACAATGTTCAGACCACCATACACATGCAAAACTAGTGAAAGCACAAACGACAGCAGCAACTCGTCTCTCCTCAGGATATTGTAAACATGTAAATCGTTGTTCAGTTTCTAACTCCCAAGTAAGATATATATCAGGAACATATCTACCCTCAAATGGTGGAATATTCAATTTCAGTTTAGGAATATGGACATCATCTCGTACCTGAGGTGGTGGTGCAGGCCTACCATTACGAATATATACCTGAGGTCGACCTGCTGGTGGTGGTGCTGGTGGCTGCTCGTAGATCTGATTTTGATCAACCTCATCCTCATAATCGCCTGCATACTCATCATCCTCCTGGGTACCAGCAACAGCAGTAGCAGGAGCCACATAAGTATCAACAGCAGCACCAACAGTTTGGCCAAATGCAAGAGGAACACGGCTCGCTCGGCGAAGGTCTATTTCGCGACGTGGAGGTAGTCGTTGTTGTTGTTGTTGGAGAGGTGCGTTAGGTGCAGCGGGAGGTGGTGGTGGAAGACGCGCGAGCAATTCATTAAATCTGTTATCGAGCTTTGTTTCGAACGTCTTCTCAAGGCCAGTAATCTTCTCCATGGCCTCTTCAAAATTATTCAGCACATCTTGCACCTGTTCAGTCATCATGTGCTGAAACTTATCATGAAGCTCCTTGTTCGATAAGTTCTCCCAGTCAATCTCGTCGGCTTGTGATCCTGGCATGGTTAGCAGCAATAGAAACACACAAGAATATGATCCTACAGACAACTAAGAAGTGGTGGTGGTGTATCACAAATCCGTCAAGCAAATCTCAAATTCTTACCAGTTCTTACCCAGCAGCAGGCGGTGATCGGCAACCGTTGTTGTCAAAAACTCTCAAAGCTTGGATAGAGCGATTACCAGGGAGAGTCAAACACACGACGTAGATGTATGTGGAGCTGGGAAGGCTTATAGTATGGTAGCAAAAAGGGTCAGCAATAATCAATTCAGAGATGCAAAGTTGAATAAACGCTCAACGACGGTACTGTGCTGGTCCTAGGCTAGACTGTGCTAGAGACGCGAGCCTAGAACACCAACAAAATCACGGCGCGGCACGTAAACAAGGGAAAAGCACACTCTGAATTATTTTTTTCGCTCTCTTTTTTTTTGCGCTCTTTTTTTTTGCGCTGCTTTTTTTTTTTTGCGAAAAATCACTATAATGGCGAGTGTCTCAAAACTCTTCCTAGCTCAAACTGACAGGATGGGCACGAAATTTTTTCGACCAATTTTTTTTTTTTTTTCGACTGCCCGGACCCAAAAACTGGAAACGGGTCAAAAAAAACTTCCTATAATGGCACCTGTCTCAAAACACTCAGAAACACCTAAAAATAGGATAGCCAGAAATTTTTTCGAAAAATGCGTTTTCGAAAAAT